>NC_079190.1:307831876-307914376 GCF_029499605.1 Hyla sarda | reverse complement strand
TGCCCAGGGAACCTCTGCAATGCATGCCGGACATCAGGCAAGCCTGTGGAATCAAGCACAGAGCCGGACAGAGTCTGTGCAGAGATGCCAGTGGCAGCTACGCAAGTGTGACCGGGTATCCCAGAGCCCTACAAGGGCTTAACCGCCTGTAAAACAGGTTGGGACAGACATCAAAACAGAGCCGGACACTAAGAGGCTCGGTCTCTCAGCTAACCAGGACTGGTGGTAGCCAGCCACTTGTAAGCATATAAGAAGGGTGCATGCTAGCATCAAGAGCCATTTTCAGTGGGGTCCCAGATACAGCTGGACGTACAATGTTAACCAACACAGAGGCTAAGAAAGCTTTTTACTCATCTTTACCTAAATATGGTCAGTCTTGTTGAATGGGACATAGATATTAGTCTTACATTTCCCGTTTTAGATTGCGTTATTGTCTCAGTAGTCTTTGCCTAGTTGGGGGTGGTCGTGGCACACAATCTGATGCCGCAGCAAGGTTATGAATGACAGTGGCTCACTATCGGTAAACAACTTCAGAGGCTGGACACTTTATGGTATGGTCAAGTTCTTACAAAGACAGAGGATGCTGTTTAAACAATTAATTGTTACGGGAAATCAACTTTGGACAGTTCCTGACACGAACAGAGGTGTCCGCAGAGAGCACTGTGGTTAGACTGGAAAGACCTTCACAACTTCCTATTGAGCATAATGCAACTGATAAGTACTGGAAGGATAAAGATTTTCAAATCTGGCAGCAGTTTATTTGAAACCATTTGTTTACCACCAGAGTACCCCTACAGCAGCTCTCCCACATAAGGGCAGCGTATTACACAAACATTTTTTTATTGAGCACTTTGAGTAAGCAACCTGTCAAAATTGTCTGTGGACGTATATTTGTACAAAGAGCCATAGACCCCATTTACTTCAATGGCCCAAAAGTAGTCAGCTAGGGACTATGCTTGTGTCATTTACCGCAAGTACCGTATATACTCGAGTATAAGCCGAGTTTATCAGCACGATTTTTCCCCTCCTCGGCTTATAATCGAGTGAACTCTCCACCCGCAGTGGTCTTCAACCTGCGGACCTCCAGAGGTTTCAAAACTACAACTCCCAGCAAGCCCGGGCAGCCATCGGCTGTCCGGGCTTGCTGGGAGTTGTAGTTTTGAAACCTCCGGAGGTCCGCAAGTTGAAGACCACTGCGGCCTTCGACATCATCCAGCCCCCTCTCACCCCCTTTAGTTCTGTACAGTACTCGCCTCCGCTCGGCGCTGGTCCGGTGCTGCAGGACTGTCCGGAGAGGAGGTCTTCCGGTGGGATAGTGGTTCCGGGCTGCTATCTTCTCCGGGGAGGCCTCTTCTAAGCGCTTCGGGCCCGGCCCCAGAATAGTCACGTTGCCTTGACAACGACACAGAGGTACGTTCATTACCAACGTACTTCTGCGTCATCGTCAAGGCAACGCCTCTATTCTGGGCCCGAAGCGCGGAGAAGAGGCGCCCCCGGTGAAGATAGCAGCCCGGAACCACTATCCCACCGGACCACCTCCTCACCGGACAGTCCTGCAGCACCAGACCAGCGCCGAGCGGAGGCGAGTACTGTACAGAACTAAAGGGGGGTGAGAGGGGGCTGGATGATGTTCAAGGCCGCAGTGGTCTTCAACCTGCGGACCTCCGGAGGTTTCAAAACTACAACTCCCAGCAAGCCCGGACAGCCGATGGCTGCCCGGGCTTGCTGGGAGTTGTAGTTTTGAAACCTCTGGAGGTCCGCAGGTTGAAGACCACTGAGGGCGGATGACAAGAGGATGATGAAAGGGGGGTGTGGGATGATGACAAGAGGATGATGAAGGGGGGTGGGGATGATGAAGGGGGGGGTTGTGGGATGATGACAAGGGGATGATGAAGGGGGGGGGGATGATGTATTCCCCACCCTAGGCTTATACTCGAGTCAATAACTTTTCCTGGGATTTTGGGTTGAAATTAGGGGCCTCGGCTTATACTCGAGTATATACGGTACAAAAAATTTTTTGCTCTGAATCAAAAGCACAGTAAAGCACAGCTCTTTGTACAAATATCGCAGACAACATTTACGTGCATTGGAGGTCCAAATTGTCACATGAATGAGCCCAAGATTTTATTCCCTGTGGCACTGAAACACATGAACACTCTGAAGACACTCCCCCCTCCCTCACTTGTTTTGTAGGTTCAGCTCTTTACTGTTTCTAAACAGTCATATGGAATGTGCTTACTGGTTTTATCTATTAAACTCTGAGCTTGTTCTTCCATCCATTTCTGATAGTAATCTTTTACATTTTCTTTGTGCTTTCTTCCACTACAGTGAGTTTTGCGGACTGATGGCTAAAGGATCAAGGAAACAAGATTTCATTTATCACATTTAAAAGACATACAATTTTTTTACAGAAGGATGTGGGAAAAAACCCACTGACAATTTTATTTGGCATAAAAAACAGGGGGTACTTTTTACATAAATCATAAAAGCTTGTTCGAGACAGCTACCTTTAACCCCTAGAGGTAGGTTACACGTGCCATATTTTGCTGCATATTTACTACTGCATGTTTTCCTACCATTGAAGAAGTCAATGAGTAGTAAAATCAGCTGCAGAAAATATGCAGCAAAACATGACACGTGCGATCATACCCTTAAACTATATATTTTTTTCATGTCGTTCACTGTATGGGATCATTATTAACATTATGTGTTTTAACCCGTACAGGACCCAGGGCGTATGGATACGCCTTCTGTACCTGGGTCTTAAGGACCCAGGGCGTACCTATACGCCCGTGGGAATTTCGGTCCCCGCCGCGCAGCGGGCGAGGACAGGACCGGGGTGACTACTAATATCGATCAGCAGGCACCCGGCATAAATGCCCGGGGGGTGGTTCATCAGACACCCCATGTCAGTTAATTCACACTTGCGATTTGCGCCAATTCCAGGTCATACCGGTCTATGGTGACCCGGTATATAAGGGGGATCGCGGTTGTCCATGACACCTACGATCCCCCTGAAGGGATAGGAGCGAACGACGACCTATAGCAGATCGGGGGCGGCGGGGTTAACTTTCGTTTTCTCCGTTCTGCCCACCCACAATAGGTGGGGCAGAACGGAGAACCGAAGGGGACTGTAGCACTCCAGATGTTGCAAAACTACAACTCCCAGCATGCCCAGACAGATGTTTGGGCAGCTTGGGATTTGCAGTTTAGCAACAGCTAGAGTTCTACAGTTTATAGAGACCCATGCACAGTGATCTCTATACTGCCCTCTAGATCCTGCAAAACTACAATTCCTAGCATGCCCACACAGCAGTTTGCTGTCTGTGCATGCTGGGATTTGTAGTTTTGAAACATCTGGAGGTCCACAGTGGTCTCTAACTGTAGACCTCCAGATGTTTCAAAACTGCAAATCCCAGCATGCCCAAAAAGCTTTCTCGGCATGCTGGGAGTTGTAGTTGCGTACCTCCAGCTGTTGCATATCTACATCTCCCAGCATCAGTACATGCTAGGAGTTGTAGTTTTGCAACAGCTATAGGCACACTGGTTTGAAAATACTGAGTTAGGCAACAGAACCTAACTGAAGGTTTTCCAACCAGTGTACCTCCAGCTGTTGCATAACCAACTCCCAGCATGTACGGTCTGTCAGTACATGCTGGGAGTTGTAGTTTTGTAACAGCTGGAGGTTTGCCCCCATGTGAACGTACAGGGTACATTCACATGGGCAAGTTTACAGAAAGTTTTCTGCTTTAAGTATGAGCTGCAGCAAATTTCTAGCGGGAAGCTCACAGTAAACATCCACCAGTGCGAACGTACACTAAATACACTACGCTACCACATAAAGGGTAAAACACTACATATACACCCCCTTACACTGTCCCCCCCCCAATAAAAATTAAAAACATTGTACGGCAGCGTTTCCAAAACGGGGCCTCCAGCTGTTGCAAAACAAGAACTCCCAGCATTTCCGGACAGCCACTGACTGTCCAGGCATGATGGGAGTTTAGAAACAGCTGGAGACACCCTGTTTGGGAATCACTGGCATAGAATACCCCTATGCAATCCCTAATTTAGTCCTCAAATGCGCATGGCGCTCTCTCACTTCAGAGCCCTGTCATATTTCAAGGAAACCTTTTAGGGCCACATATGGGGTATTTCCGTACTCGGGAGGAATTGCACTACAAATATTGGGGGGCTTTTTCTCCTTTTACCCCTTATGAAAAGGAAAAGTTGGGGGCTACACCAGCCTGTTAGTGTAAAAAAAAAAAAAATTTTACACTAACATGCTGGTGTTGCCCCATACTTTTTATTTTCACAAGTGTTAAAAGGGAAAAAAAAAAAAAAAAAAAAAAAAAACCCCTAAAATTGTTAACGCAATTTCTCCTGAGTACGGAAATACCCCAGATGTGGGCGTAAAATGCTCTGCGGACACAGGCTCAGGAGTGACAGCACACTATGTACATTTAAAGTCTAAATTGGTGATTTGCACAGGGGTGGCTGATTTTACAGCGGTTCTGCCATAAACGCAAAAAAAGAAATACCCACATGTGACCCCATTTAGGAAACTACACCCCTCATGGAACGTAACATGGAGTATAGAGCGCCTGAACACCCCACAGGTGTTTAATGAAAATTCTTCAAAGTTGGATGGAAAAATGAAAAAAAAATTTTTTTTCACAAAAATGCTGGTGTTACCCAAAATTTCTCATTTTCACAAGAAAAATTAGGAAAAAAGCCCCCCAAAATTTGTAACCCCATTTCTTCTGAGTAAGAACATACCCCATATGTGGATGTAAAGTGCTCTGCTGGCACACTACAATGCTCAGAAGAGAAGGAGCACCATTTGTGATTTTAAAGAGAAAATTTGTCCGGAATTGAAGGCCACGTGTGTTTACAAAGCTCCCATAGTGCCAGAACAATGGACCCCCCACATGTCACCCCATTTTGGAAACTACACCCCTCATAATTTAATAAGGGGTACAGTGAGCATTTACGCCCCACAGGTGTTTGACAGATTTTTGGAACAGCGAGCCGTAAAAAAAGAAAAAAAAATTTAATTTTTCATTTGCACAGCCCACTGTTCCAAAGAACTGTCAAACGCCAGCGGGGTGTAAATACTCACTGCACCCCTTATTAAATTATGTGAGGGGTATAACTTAAAATGGGGTCACATGAGGGGGGGGGTTCCACTGTTCTGGCACCACGGGGGCTCCAAAAGCTCAATGGCGCTACTTCTCTTCTGAGCATTGTAGTGCGCCAGCAGAGCACTTGAGATCCACACATTGGGTATTTCCATACTCCGGGGAAAATGACCCCCAAAATTTGTAACCCCATTTCTTCTATTACCCCTTGTAAAAATGTAAAACTTGGGGGAAAAACCAGCATTTTAGTGAAAATTATTTTTCTCATTTACACATCCGACTAACAAAAAGTCGTCAAACACCTGTGAGGTGTTAAGGCTCACTGTACCCCCCTTGTTGCGTTCCTTGAGGGGTGTAGTTTCCAAACTAGTATGCCATGTGTTTTTTTTTTGCTGTTCTGGCAGCATAGGGGCTTCCTAAATGCGACATGCCCTCCAAAAACCATTTCAGCAAAATTCGCTTTTCAAAAGCCAAATGTGACTCCTTCTCTTCTGAGCATTGTAATGCGCCAGCAGGGCACTTGACGTCCACACATGGGGTATTTGCATACTCAGAAGAGATGGGGTTACAAATTTTGGGGGGCATTTTTTACTATTATCCCTTGTAAAAATTGAAAATTTGGGGGTAAACTATAAAAAAAAAAAAAAAAATAATTTACACATCCAACTTTAACAAAAAGTCGAGAAACACCTGTGGGGTGTTAAGGCTCACTGGACCCCTTATGTGCGTTGAGGGATGTAGTTTCAAACATAGTATGCCATGTGGCCCTTCAAATCCACTTCAAAACAGAACTAGTCCCTGAAAAATTTCGATTTTGAAAATTGTGAACATTTTTTAAATTGCTGCTGAATTTTGGAACCCTCTGATGTCTTCCAATAGTAAAAACATGTCAACGTCATGTTGCAATCATAAAGTAGACATATTGGATATGTGAATCAATATATAATTTGGAATATTCGTTTTTTCTTATAAGCAGAGAGCGTACATTTTTTCATAAAATTAGAATTTTTCACCAAGAAACCATGCAAGTATCGACAAAATTTTACCACTAACATAAAGTAGAATATGTCACGAAAAAACAATCTCTGAATCAGAATGAAAGGTAAAAGCATCCCAGAGTTATGTATGCTTAAAGCGAAAGTGGTCAGATGCAAAAAAAAAAAAATAATAATAAATAAATAAATAAAAAAAAATGGCCGGGTCCTACAATGAAAATTGGCTGGGTCCTTAAGGGGTTAATAGTTCAGACAAATCTGCATGTGTCGATATGAAATGTGTGTTTTTTTAACTAGAAAAAAATTGGGAAAAGGATATGATTGTAATTTTCTAGGGGAAGGGTATATTTGTATAAATAAAATATAAATAATAATATAAAAACACAATAAATTATATATATATATATTTTTTTTTTTTTTTTATTTTCTTTTTAACAGGGGGGGCCAGTCATTGCTTGGGGTGACTAAGTGCTGTGATCGCCTTTATTTTCGCCAATTAAAAGGCGTTAATGGTGGATAGCAATGAGATCGCCGTTCTCATTGACTCAGTGATCAGGACATACATTTACATCTAGTTGGGGATAGATTTGGCAAAACCTGTGCAGATGAAAAGTTGATCAGTTGCTTTTAGCAACTAAACAGATTGCTTCTTTAATTTTTAAAAGGGCCTCTGAAAAATTAATAAAGCAATCCGAGTGGATTCTACAGGCAACTGGTCAACCTTTCCTTTGTACAGGTTTTGATGAATTTTACAAAAAAATTCCATGAGGTTAAACCAAAAGTTACACACTTCAACAAACCTGTATACAATTGTCACATGTATACTTACCGAGTCATGAGTGAGGTAGGTGTCGCAGTAATCACAATAAAACCTGTACAATTAAATAGAAACAAAACAGACATTATATAAAATACAGTGAAACTGCTCCAATAGACCACCCCCTTGACAGAATTTCAGTTCCTCATTTACTATGCCTTCTTTGAAAAGACCAAGCCCCCAAGACCACTTTTTTGTGCAATTTTGGGTAGTCATCTCAAAGAGGTTTTGCACACCTTTATAAACACTTGCACCAAACATTTTTTTTTTACATTTCAAGCCATCGTCTGTAGATACAGGAAATGTATGTTTAAGAGCACTTCTCAACAAACAGCCCAAAAAAAAATACTACAATGATATACTAGGTTTAAATAGTTCAGTAAACATATATAAGGGCTGAGTGGCTCCATTGAGCCATTATGGATACTTCCAGAAACATAACGTAATTTCGCTTCCAAAGCAGACATTAACCTCCTATGACTCGATTTGTTGTGAACACTGCTTAACCCCTTAAGGACCAAGCCATTTTACACCTTAAGCGTTTTTTGCAAATCTGACCACTGTCACTTTAAACATTAATAACTCTGGAATGCTTTTAGTTATCATTCTGATTCCGAGATAGTTTTTTCGTGACATATTCTACTTTAACATAGTGGTAACATTTTGTGGTAACTTGTATCCTTTCTTGATGAAAAAAAATGAAAATTTAGCATTTTTCTAACTTTGAAGCTCTCTGCTTGTAAGGAAAATGGATATTCCAAATAAAAAATTTTTGGGTTCACATATACAATTTGTCTACTTTATGTTTGCATCATAAAATTTATGAGTTTTTACTTTTGGAAGACACCAGAGGGCTTCAAAGTTCAGCAGCAATTTTGAAATTTTTCACAAAATTTTCAAACTCTATTTTTCAGGGACCAGTTCAGTTTTGAAGTGGATTTGAAGGGTCTTCATATTAGAAATACCCCATAAAAGACTCCATTATAAAAACTACACCCCCCAAAGTATTAAAAATGACATTCAGTAAGTGTATTAACCCTTTAGGTGTTGTTTCACAGGAATAGCAGCAAAGTGAAGGAGAAAATTCAAAATATTCATTTTTTACACTCGCATGTTCTTGTAGATCCAATTTTTGAATTTTTGCAAGGGGTAAAAAGGAAATTTTTTTTACTTTTATTTGAAACCCAATTTTTCTCGAGTAAGCACATACCTCATATGTCTATGTTAATTGTTCAGCGGGCGCAGTAGAGGGCTCAGAAGGGGGGCATGTCACCTTTAGGAAGCCCCTATGGTGCCAGATCAGCAAAAAAAAAAAAAAAAACACATGGCATACTATTTTGGAAACTAGACCCCTCGGGGAACGTAACAAGGGGTAATGTGAACCTTTATACCCCACAGGTGTTTCACGACTTTTGTATATGTAAAAAAAATAATTTTTGTTTACCTAAAATGCTTGTTTTCCCAAAAATTTTACATTTTTAAAAGGGTAATAGCAGAAAATACCCCCCAAAATTTGTAACACAATTTCTCCCGAGTACGGAGATACCCCATATGTGGCCCTAAACTGTTGCCTTGAAATACAACAGGGCTCCAAACTGAGAGCGCCATGCGCATTTGAGGCCTAAATTAGGGACTTGCATAGGGGTATTCTACGCCAGTGATTCCCAAACAGGGTGCCTCCAGCTGTTGTAAAACTCCCAGCATGTCTAGACAGTCAGTGGCTATCTGGCAATACTGGGAGTAGTTGTTTTGCAACAGCTGGAGGCTCCGTTTTGGAAACAGTGGCGTACCAGACGTTTTTATGTGTATATGTAGTGTTTTTTACTTTTTATTTTATTGTGTGTTAGTGTAATGTAGTGTTTTTAGGGTACAGTCGCACGGGCGGGGGTTCACAGTAGTTTCTCGCTGGCAGTTTGAGCTGCGGCAGAAAATTTGCCGCAGCTCAAACTTGCAGCCAGATACTTACTGTAAACCTCCGCCCATGTGAGTGCACCCTGTACATTTACATTGGGGAGGGGGGGGGGGGGGGGGGGGGGACATCCAGCTGTTGCAAAACTACAACTCCCAGCATGTACGGGCTATCAGTAACATTTGGTAACAAACTCAGTGTTTTGCAACCAGTGTGCCTTCAGCTGTTGCAAAAGCTACAACCCCCAGCATGTACAGACAGCGAAAGGGCATGCTGGGTCTTGTAGTTATACTAAGTGTAGTTGTACTAACTATGTAACTATGTAACAGCTGGAGGCATACTACTTTGGCTGGGGATGCTGGGGATTGTAGTTATGCAACAGCTGGAGACACACTGGTTTGCTTCTTAACTCAGTGTGCCTTCAGCTGTTGCAAAACTACAACTCTCAGCAGTCACCGACAGCCAACGGGCATGCTGGGAGTTGTAGTTATTCAACCAGCAGATGCACCACTACAACTCCCAGCATGCACTTTAGCTGATTGTGCAAGCTGGGAGTTGTAGTTATAAAACAGCTGAAGGTACACTTTTCCATAGAAAAAATGTGCCTCCAGCTGTTGCAAAACTTTAAGTCCCAGTATGCCCATAAGGGAATGCTGGGAGTTGTGGTGGTCTGCCTCCTGCTGTTGCATAACTACAGCTCCCAGCATGCCCTTTTTGCATGCTGGGAGCAGTTGCTAAGCAACAGCAGGAGGCTGTCACTCACCAACTGCAGATCCACGCCGCCGCCGTGCAGGTCAGTCCCTCGCCGCCGTCGCTCCTGGGGCCCCGATCCCCAGCTCCCGGGGTCTTCTTCCCGCACCCGCTCACGTCCTCCGGAAGAGGGGCGGAGCGGGTTGCGGGAGTGACACCCGCAGCAGGAGCCCTGATTGGTCGGCCGGCCGACGAATCAGGGCAATCGTAAGGTGGCACCAGTCCACCTCACCCCTGCTGGCTATGGCTGTTCGGTGCCGTCTCTGACGGCCCCGATCAGCCAGTAATTCCGGGTCACTGGAGACCTGATTGACCCGGAATCCGCCGCAGATCGCTGGACTGAATTGTCCAGCGATCTGCGGCCATCGACGACATGGGGGGACATAATGACCCCCCTGGGCGATATGCCGGGATGCCTGCTGAACGATTTCAGCAGGCATCCGTCACAGGCTCCAGCTAGCGGCTGGGGCCGGAAATGCGCAGGGCGTATGGATACGCCCTGTGTCCTTAAGGGGTTAAAGATCACCAAATAAAAGTTAATATAGTGTTCCTTGTGTAATCTGCAGACCCTTTCCCATTTACTTGCTTTTAAAATTATCAACATAAATATGTTTAAGATGTAATATAATCAGGTGGCTCTTTTCCCTGCCACAATTAATACAGTGAGTTCGGCCTTGGACTGGCAGGAGTCCGAACTCAGGAAGTGTTTCTCTGCACGGAGCTTGATTGACAGCTGCACAGACTGAAAGCTCCACAGAGCCTCCCTGAAATCTGCACAGAAAAACATGCAGAGGTTTTGTATTCCTAACCATGCTGCAACACTGAGGGCAGAAGCTGTCCCCTCAGCAGGCTTCAGTGATGTCATGCCTGCTGGGAAACGCCTATTTTCTCCTGCTGGGAAATTTCACTATGTGAGCAAGAATAAATGTGTATGTATATATAATTATACACACATTTTAGGGAGAATTTGAAAAAAAGATTCTACGCAGTGCATTTTTCGATAGAAATAACATTGGGGGAGATTTGTCAAAACGTCTAGACGAAAAGTTGCTGAGTTGCCCATAACAACCAATCAGATCTTGTCTCCATTCTGAAAAGGACTCTGAAAAATGAAAGAAGTAATCTGATTGGATGCTACGGGCAACTCTGCAACTTTTCCTCTAGACAGGTTTTGATAAATCATTATCTTCGTGTACATTACTACTTAAAAATTCTTTTTTGTAAAACATGAATATGATTAAAACTGTCCTCTGACTCCTATAACTCTTATTTTTTCATATATGGAGCTGTATGAGGGCTTATTTTTTGCACCGTGATCTGTAGTTTGTATCTCTACCATATATGTTTTGATGGGACTTTTTGATCACTTTTTATAATTTTTTACTAGTATATGAAGTGAACCCCCCCACCCGCAAACCCCCCCCCCCACAGGATTGCAACGTTTACGCCATTGACTGTGGTTTCATTATTATATTTTATTAGTTCAGACATTTACACACATGGCAATACCACGTTTGTTTATTTTTGTTTACATTATTTTACTTAAAAATTGGGGGCAAAAAATTGGGTAATTTAAAGCTTTATTAGGGGACGGGCTTATTACCCTGTTAAGGACCCTTGATGAACGCTTAAGTCATGACACCCTGGTACTAAAGGACCCATGACGTACGCGTACGTCATGTTGGCTATCGGCGCAAATCGCAAGTGAATTCACACTTGCGATTTGTGCAATTCCGGGTCATACGCGTCTATGGTGACATAGAAAATAAGGGGTATCAGGGTTATCCAAGACACCCCCAGCCCCCCCTAAAGGGATAGTAGTGAGGTGGCAGGGGTGCCACCCCTCCTATTGGTCGTATAGACTCTACGACCAATAGCAGATCGGGGGCAGGGGGTTAACTATAGTTTTCTCCGTTCTGCCCACCCACAATAGGCGGGGCAGGACGGGGAAACCGACAGAGACCGGGCGCCTAAGTCCATTTACCCATCCGTGGAAGCTGTGGGACGCGATCGGCGACGGTGATCGGCATGTCGTGCGGCTGGCTCCCTGGATCCTACGGAAGTCGGTGAGTTGCCTAGCAACATCTGGAGGGCTACAGTTTGAGACCACTGAACAGTGATCTCTATACTGTGGCTCTCTAGATCTTGCAAAACTACAACTCCTGGCATGCCCACACAGCTGTTTGCTGTCTGGGCATGCTGGGATTTGTAGTTTTGCAACATCTGGAGGTCCACAGTTTGGAGATCACTGTGCAGTGGTCTCTAAACTGTAGACCTCAAGATGTTGCAAAACTGCAAATGACAGCATGCCCAAACAGCTGTCTCTGCATGCTGGGAGTTGTAGTTGCGTACCTCCAGCTGTTGCATAACTACATCTCCCTGCATCAGCACATGCTGTGAGTTGTAGTTTTTCAACAGCTGGAGGCACACTGGTTGGAAAATACTGAGTTTGGTAACAGAACCTAACTGAAGGTTTTCCAACCAGTGTGCCTCCAGATGTTGCAAAACTACAACTCCCAGCATGCACGGTATGTCAGTACATGCTGGGAGTTGTAATTTTGAAATAGCTGGAGGTTTGTCCTCCCCCCCCCCCCCATGTGAATGTACAGGATACACTTACAGTATGTTTCCTGCTTCAAGTATGAGCTGCGGCAAATTTTTTGCCGCAGCGCAAATTCCTAGCGGGAAGCTCACTGTAAACCTCTGCCTGTGCAAGCATACCCTGAAAACACTACAATAACACATAATAAAGGGTAAAACACTACATATACACCACCTTGCACTGTCCCCTCCAGTAAAAAATGAAAAACTTATTGTACGGCAGTGTTTCCAAAACGGAGCCTCCAGCTGTTGCAAAACAACAACTCCCAGCATTTCCAGAAAGCCACTGACTGTCCAGGCATGCTGGGAGTTTTACAACAGCTGGAGGCACCCTGTTTGGGAATCAAGGGGTGTAGAATACCCCTATGTCCACCCCTCTGCAATCCCTAATTTAGTCCTCAGATGTGCATGGCGCTCTCACTTCGGAGCCCTGTCGCATTTCAAGGAAACAGTTTAGGGCCACATATGGGTTATTTCCGTACTCGGGAGAAATTGCATTTTGGGGGCCTTTTCTCCTTTTACCCCTTATGAAAAGGAAAAGTTGGGGGCTACACCACCATGTTAGTGTAAATTTATTTTTATTTTTTTTACACTAACATGGTGGTTTTGCCCCATACTTTTTATTTTCACAAGTGTTAAAAGGGGGGGGGGAGAGAAAGACCCCCAAAATTTGAAAGGCAATTTCTCCCGAGTACAGAAATACCTCATCATATGTGGGTGTAAAATGCTCTGCGGACACACAACAAGGCTCAGGAGTGAGTGCACTATGCATATTTGAGGCCTAAATTGGTGAATAGCACAGGGGTGGCTGATTTTACAGCGGTTCTGACATAAACGCAAAGAAATACCCACATGTGACCCCTCACATTTTGGAAACTACACCCCTCACGGAAGGTAACAAGGGGTATAGTGCGCCTTAACACTCCACAGGTGTTTAATGAAAATTTTGCAAAGTTTGATGGAAAAAATGAAAAAAAAAAAAATTTTCTTCACTAAAATGCTGGTGTTACCCCAAAATTTTTCATTTTCACAAGGGAAAATAGGAAAAAAAAGCCCCCCAAAATTTGTAACCCCATTTCTTCTGAGTAAGAACATACCCCATATGTGGATGTAAAGTGCTCTGCGGGTGAACTACAATGCTCAGAAGAGAAGGAGCGCCATTGGGCTTTTGAAGATAAAATTTGTTCGGAATTGAAGGCCATGTGTGTTTACAAAGCCCCCATAGTGCCAGAACAATGGACCCTCCCCCCCGCATGACCCCATTTTGGAAACTACACACCTCACGTAATGTAATAAGGGAGCATTTACGCCCCACAGGTGTCTGACAGATTTTTGGAACAGTGGGCCGTGAAAATGAAAAATTTAATTTTTCATTTACACAGCCCACTGTTCCAAATAACTGTCAAATGCCACTGGGGTGTAAATACTCACTGCACCCCTTATTAAATTCTGAGAGGGGTGTAGTTTCCAAAATAGGGTCCACTATTCTGACACCACGGGGGGCTTTGTAAACGCACATGGCCCGACTTCCATTCCTAACAAATTCTCTCGCCATAAGCTCAATGGTGCTCCTTCTCTTCTGAGCATTGTAGTTCGCCCGCAGAACACTTTACATCCATATTTGGGGGGTTTCCATACTCAAGAAATGGGGTTTCAAATTTTGGGGGTCATTTCCTCCTATTACCCCTTGTAAAAATGTAAAATTTGGGGAAATTCAGCATTTTAGTGAATTTTTCTCTTCTCGTTTACACATCCGACTTCAACAAAAAGTCATCAAACACCTGAGGCTCACTGTACCCCTTGTTACATTCCTTGAGGGGTGTAGTTTCCAAAATGTGTTTTTTTTTTTTGCTGTTTGGCACCATAGGGGCTTACTAAATGTGACATGCCAACCAAAAAACCATTTCAGAAAAACTCACTCTCCAAAATCCCACTGTCGCTCCTTCCCTTCTGAGCCCTCTACTGCGCCCACCGAACACTTGACATACACATGAGGTATTTCCTTACTCAAGAGAAATTGAGTTACACATTTAGGAAGATTTCTCTCCATTTAACCCTTGTAAAAAATTCTAAAACTGGGTCTACAAGAACATGCCAGTGTAAAAAATGAAGATTTTGAATTTTCTCCATCAATTTGCTGCTATTCCTGCGAAACACCTAAAAGGTTAACAAACCTTTTGAATGTCATTTTGAATACTTTGAAGGGTGCATTTTTTATAATGGGGTCATTCATGGGGTATTTCTAATATGAAGACCCTTCAAATCCACTTCAAAACTGAACTGGTCCCTGAAAAATTTCAATTTTGAAAATTTTGTCAACAATTGGAAAATTGCTGCTGTACTTTAAAGCCCTCTGATCTCTTCCAAAAGTAAAAACATGTCTACTTTATGATGCAAACATAAAGTAGACATATTGTATATGTGAATTAATATATAATTTATTTTGAATATTCATTTGCCTTATAAGCAGAGAGCTTCAAAATGAAAAAAAATAAAATTTTTGAATTTTTCACCAAGAAATTATGCAAGTATCGACGAAATTTTATCACTAATATAAAGTAGAATATGTCACGAAAAAACAGTCTCTGAATCAGAATGAAAGGTAAAAGCATCCCAGAGTTATTAAATGTTTGAAGTGTCAGTGGTCAGATGTGCAAAAAATGGCCGAGTCCTACAGTGAAAATTGGCTGGGTCCTTAAATGGTTAAAGGGGTACTCCAGTGGGAAATTTTTTTTTATATATCAACTGGCTCCAGAAAGTTAAACAGATTTGTAAGTTACTTCTATTAAAAAAATCTTTATCCTTTCAGTACTTATGAGCTTCTGAAGTTAAGGTTGTTCTTTTCTAAGTGCTCTCTGATGACACGTATCTCGGGAACCGCCCAGTTTAGAAGCATATCCCCATAGCAAACCTCTTCTAAACTGGTTGATTCCTGAGACATGTGTCATCAGAGAGCTCTTAGACAGATAACCTTAACTTCAGAAGCTCACAAGTACTGAAAGGATAAAGATTTTTTAATAGAAGTAATCTACAAATCTGTTTAACTTTCTGGAGCCAGTTGATAGATAGAGATAGAGATATATATTATATATATATATATATATATATATATATATATATATATATATATATATATATATATATATATATAAAAAGTTTTTTCCTGGATAACCCCTTTAACCCCTTAAGGACAGGGTTTTTTTCCCGTTTTTGCATTTTCGTTTTTTGCTCCTTGCCTTTAAAAAAATCATAACTTTCAATTTTGCACCTAAAAATCCATATGAAGGCTTATTTTTTGCGCCACCAATTCTACTTTGTAATGACGTCAGTCATTTTGTCCAAAAATCTACGGTAAAACGGAAAAAAAAAATCATTGTGCGACAAAATTGAAAAAAAAAAAACGCTGTTTTGTAACTTTTAAGGGCTTCCGTTTCTATGTAGTACATTTTTCGGTAAAAATGACACCTTATGTTTATTCTGTAGGTCCATACGATTAAAATGATACCCTACTTATATAGGTTTGATTTTGTCGTACTTCTGGAAAAAATCATAACTACATGCAGGAAAATTAATACGTTTAAAATTGTCATCTTCTGACCCCTATAACTTTTTTATTTTTCTGTGTATGGGGCGGTATGAGGGCTCATTTTTTGCGCCGTGATCTGAAGTTTTTAACGGTACCATTTTTGCATTGATAGGACTTATTACACTTTTTATTCATTTTTAAATGATATAAAAAGTGACCAAAAATGCACTATTTTGGACTTTGGAATTTTTTTTTTGCGCACGCCATTGACCGAGCGGTTTAATTAATGATATATTTTTATAATTCGGACATTTCCGCACACGGTGATACCATATATGTTTATTTTTATTTACACTTTTTTTTTATTGGAAAAGGGGGGTGATTCAAACTTTTAATAGGGGAGGAGTTAAATGATCTTTATTCACTTTTTTTTTTCACTTTTGTTTTGCAGTGTTATAGCTCCCATAGGGACCTATAACACTGCACACACTGATCATTGATCACTGGTTTCTCATAGGAAACCAGTGATCGACGATTCTGCCGCATGACTGCTCATGCCTGGATCTCAGGCACTGAGCAGTCATTCGGCGATCGGACAGCGAGGAGGCAGGTAGGGGCCCTCCCGCTGTCCTGTCAGCTGTTCGGGATGCTGCAATTAGCCGCGGCTATCCCGAACAGCCCGACTGAGCTAGCCGGCCACTTTCGGTTTCGCTTTTAGCTGCGCGGCTCAGCTCTGAGCACGCGGCTAAAGGGTTAATAGCGCGGGGCGCTGCGCGCTATTAGAGGCGAGTCCCGGTTTCACTATGACGCCGGGCCCGCCGTGATGACGCGGGGTTACTGTGTAACCCCGCGTTATATCAGGATAGCAGGACCAAGGGCGTACCTGTACGCCCTTGGTCCTTAAGGGGTTAATCCTTCCAGTACATATTAGCTGCTGAATACATAGTTACATAGTACGGTTGAAAAAAGACACAAGTCCATCAAGTTCAACCAGGGAAATTATTTTCTTTTTTGAACACAGTGCTCTCTGACCACCTCACGAGCACAGTGCTCTCTGCTGACATCTCCGTCCATTTTAGGAACTGTCCAGAGCAGCATTTGTTTGCTATGAGGATTTTCTCCTATTCTGGACAGTTCTTAAAATGGACAGAGATGTCAGCAGAGAGCACTGTGTTCGTGATTCAGTAGAGAGCTCTGTGTTCCAAAAAGAAAAGATTTCCTCTGTAGTATTCAGCAGCTAATAAGTACTGGAAGGATTAACTTTTTTTTTTTAATATAATTAATTTACAAATCTGTAACTTTCTGGTTGAATTAAAAAAATAAAAGTTTTCCACCTTTAACATTTATTAACTTTTTTCTTTACAATTTTTTATTCCCCATCAGGCAGTGTTTTCTAAACAGTGTGTCTCCAGTTGTTGCATAACTACAAGGAGTTTTAATTTAGCAACAGCTGGAGGTACACTGTTTGGAAGACACTGCCATGGGGACTACTAAATCTTGTGATTGCAGACACTGATCAGACCATAAGAGCATTTAGCGCAGCACTGATCAGTGGGAGGTAGGGACCCTCCGCCTGTCCTCTTAGCTGATGGGGAACCCACGGGTGTCCTGATCAGCTCCACTGAGCTACTGTCACTTATTTTTGGCATTTTAGATGCCGCAATCAACTTAGAGCGCAGCATCTAAGGGTTAATGTCGGACATCACCCGGACTGGTAATGTCCAGCATTAGCCACTATGAAGAGAGCTCAGCTGAGCTCGCTTCATAGACCCCGCCGCGCTGTATACATACAGCAGCCAGTCATTTAAGGGTTAAAACCTCCTAGGCACTGCTGGGAGGAGAAACAGCGGGCTGCATAATGGAAGGGCTGGAGTGAGCTGCGCAGGAGCAGAGGCTACAGGCACCACTCTGATTCTGTGTTTTACCTGAATGTCGACTCCTGTGCGGCTGGCCCCTCCATTGTGCAGTCCACTGTTAGATAATCGCAACATTTTGCAAAGGGCCAAATTGCAATTATCGTGATTTCATTGCGATACATTGCACAGCCCTAGCGCAAACAATAAGTCCTTGCACAGCCAATACGAAAACATACCGTATATACTCGAGCATAAGACGACCCGAATATAAGCCAAGGCCCCTAATTTCACCCCAAAATCCCAGGAAAAGTTATTGACTCGACTATAAGCCTAGGGTGGGAAATACATCATCCCCCCCGTCATCATCATCATCACCCCGTCATCATCCCCTTGTCATCATCCCACACCCCCCCCCCTTCATCATCCCCTTGTCATCATCCCATACCCCCCCCCCTTCATCATCCCCTTGTCATCATCCCACCCCACCCCCCCTTCATCATCCCCTTGTCATCATCCCACACCCCCCCCTTGTCATCATCCCACCCCCCCCCCCTTGTCATCATCCCACCCCCCCCCCTTCATCAACCCCTTGTCATCATCCCACACCTCCTTCATCATCCCCTTGTCATCATCACCACATATTATTAGCCCCCCCCTTCATCATCACCGTTTGTCAATGTCTGATACAGTGGTCTTCAACCTGCAGACCTCCAGATGTCCAGGCTTGCTGGGAGTTGTAGTTTTGAAACCTCTGGAGGTCCGCAGGTTGAAGACCACTGCGGCCTTCGATATCATCCAGCCCCCCCCTCTCACCCCCTTTAGTTTTGTACTCCCCTCTGCTCGGCGGGACGTTAGGGTGCGCTGGTCCGGTGTGGAGGTCGTCTGGTGGGATAGTGGTTCCGGGCTGCTATCTTCACCTCTTCTCCGCGCCCGGAATAGAGGCGTTGCCTTGACGACGATGCAGAGGGACGTTGGTAATGAACGCCCCTCTGCGTCGTCGTCAAGGCAACGTGCCTATTCTGGGGTAGGGCCAGGTGCAGACCACCTCCCCCACCGGACAGTCCTGCAGCATTGGACCAGCGCACCCTAATGTCCCGCCTACCGGAGGTGAGGAGTACAAAACTAAAGGGGGTGAGAGCTAGATGATGTCGAAGGCCGAAACGGTCTTCAACCTGCAGACCTCCAGTGATTTCAAAACTACAACTCCCAGCAAGCCCGGACAGCCGATGGCTGCCCGGGCTTGCTGGGAGTTGTAGTTTTGAAACATCTGGAGGTCCGCAGGTTGAAAACCACTGAGGGCGGAGAGTTCACTCGAGGGGGGTGTTTTCAGCACGAAAAATGGTGCTGAAAAACTATGCTTATACTCGAGTATATACGGTAACAGTTATAGGGGTCAGAAAATAATTTTTAAAAATTCTAAAAAGTTTAGAATTTTTCTTAATTAGTAAAACATGATGGAAACTACATAAATTGGATATTTTTGTAATTGTACCATCCTAAAGTATCAAGATAACAGTTTGAGCGCACAGTGAACAGCGTACCAAAAAAAGAACACCAACCTCCAAAGTTTTCCAAATTTGTCCCCCCCCCCCCCCAATTTCATGTCTACTATATAAAAAAAAAATAATTAAGTGCGACATTTCAAAGTACAATTATACCCACCTAAAACAAACCTTTTGTATGTGTGTAGATGAAAGAGTTATGGCTATTAAAGAGACAATTGGCAAGGTCCTTAAGTGGTTGAAAAAGCGAAAAATTCTCACTTTTTTTTTTGAGCTACATTCAAAATTAATTTGTCGAGCCCTGAGCTTATGACTACATCCAGGTTCATTATCGAGCTTGTGAATTTTGGCTTAGACTGAAAAGTGTAGTGTGCTGCGCTTTTTAGTCTGGGTCAAAACTCTTAGCCCCTTAAGGAACTAGGGCGTATGGATACGCCCTGGCTTCCTGGTACTTCAGGACCCAGGGCGTATCCATACGCCCATGGGAATTTCGGTCCCCGCCGCGCGCCAGGCGGGGACTGGACCGGGGTGCCTGCTGACCAATATCACCCCGCGCAAATGCCCAGGTGAATTCACACCTGCGATTTGCGCCAATTCAGGGTGATACGGATCTATGGTGACCCGGATTTATAAGGGGGATTGCAGTTGTCTGAGACACCCACAGCCCCCCTGAAGGGATAGGAGTGAGATGGCAGGGGTGCCACCCCTCCTATTGGTCGCCAGAAGCGACGACCAATAGCCGATTGAGGGTGGGGTTAACTTTCGGTTTGCAAATCCCAGCATGCGCAAACAGCTGTCTCAGCATGCTGGGAGTTGTAGTTGCGTACCTCCAGCTGTTGCACAACTACATCTCCCAGTATGCCCTTAGGCGATCAGTACACGCTGGGAGTTGTAGTTTGGCAACAGCTGGAGGGGGGGGGGGCTGAGTAGGGTGTTTTTAACCATATCAGAGCAGTCTCCGAAGGAAGTCTCCGAAGGAAGCAGAGTGAGTGCAGGCACACTCAGCGATAGACAGCAACTAATAATCTCAGTGGAGATATTTACAATACAATTGATCCAAATCAAGGAACACTGCTCTGACACTTTTTAAATGTGTGGATATTTTTGATTAGTTTACAATAAAGGTTATACATTTTAGTTGGTATATGGGAAAATAGGGTACTATTGGATTGCCCCAAGGGGTGATCTATTGGAAAAAGTAATTGGATTAACCCTCCATATACTGGTCTTGACCAGTGCATTGATCCAGGTCACAGAACCTAACTGAAGGTTTTCCAACCAGTGTGCCTCCAGCTGTTGCAAAGTACAACTCCCAGCATGCACGGTCTGTCAGTACATGCTGGGAGTTGTAGTTTTCAAACAGCTGGAGGTTTGCCTCTGCATGTGAATGTACAGGGTACATTCACACAGCCAGGTTTACAGTAAGTTTCCTGCTTCAAGTTTGGGCTGCGCAAATCTTTCGCCACAGCGCAAACTCCTAGCGGGGAAACTCGCCATAACCCAGCCAGTGCGAACGTACCCTAAAAAAACAAAAAAATAAAAAACACTACACTACCACATAATAAAGGGTAAAACACTACATATACACCCCCTTACACTGACCCCCCCCCCCCAATAAAAATGAAAAACGTATTGTACGGCAGTGTTTCCAAAACGGAGCCTCCAGCTGTTGCAAAACAACAACTCCCAGCATTTCCGGACAGTCAAGGCATGCTGGGAGTTTAGCAACAGCTGGAGGCACCCTGTTTAGGAATCACAGGTGTAGAATACCCCTATGCAATCCCTAATGTAGTCCTAAAATGCGCATGGCGCTCTCACTTCGGAGCCCTGTCATATTTCAAGGAAACAGTTTAGGGCATTTCCATACTCGGGAGAAATTGCACTTCAAATTTTGGGGGGACTTTTTCTCCTTTTACCCCTTATGAAAAGGAAAAGTTGGGGGCTACACCAGCCTGTTAGTGTAAAAAAATAAAAATTTACACTAACATGCTGGTGTTGCCCCATACTTTTTATTTTCACAAGCTGTAAAAAAAAAAAAAAAAAAAAAGACCCAAAATTTGTAACAATTTCTCCAAAGTATGGAAATACCCCATATGTGGGCGTAAAATGCTCTGCGGGCCAACAAGGCTCAGGAGTGAGAGCGCACTATGTACATTTGAGGCCTAAATTGGTGATTTGCACAGGGTTGGCTGATTTTACAGCGGTTCTGACATAAAAGCAAAAAAATACCCACATGTGACCCCATTTTGGAAACTACACTCCTCACGGAATCTAATAGTGCGCCTTAACACCCCACAGGTGTTTGACAAATTTTAATTAAAATTTAATGGGAAAATAAAAAAAAATATATATATATATATATATTTCTCACTAAAATGCTGTTACCTTAAATATTTCATTTTCACAAGGGGAAAAAAAGCCCCCAAAAATTTGTAACCCCATTACTTCTGAGCAAGAAAATACCCCATACGTGGATGTAAACTGCTCTGCGGGCGAACTACAATGCTCAGAAGAGAAGGAGCACCATTGGGATTTTGAAGAGAAAATTTGTCCTGAATTGAAGGCCACACGTGAACAATGAACCCCCCATCCCCACATGTGACCCCATTTTGGAAACTAGACCCCTCACGGAATGTAATAAGGGGTACAGTGAGCCCACAGGTGTCTGACAGATTTTTTGAACAGTGGTCCGTGAAAATGAAAAATGTAATTTGTGCAGCCCACTGTTACAAAGATCTGTCAAACGCCAGTGGGGTGTAAATACTCAGTGAACCCCTTATTAAATTCTGTGAGAAATTTTGGGGGTCATTTTCTCCTATTAACCCTTGTAAAAACGTAAAATTTGGGGGAAAAACTGCATTTTAGTGAAAATTTTTTTCTTCATTTACACCTCCAACTTTAACAAAAAGTCGTCAAACACCTGTGGTGTGAAGGCTAACTGGACCCCTTATTATGTGCCTTCAGGGGTGTAGTTTCCAAAATGGTATGCCATGTGGGGTTTTCTGCTGTTCTGGCACAATAGGGGCTTCCAAGAGTGACATCACCCCCCACCCCCCCCCACAAACCATTTCAGCAAAATTCCCTCTCCAAAATCCCGTTGTTGCTCATTCCCTTTTGAGCCCTCTACCACGCCCTCCGAACCCTTGACATACACACATGATGTATCTCCTTACTCGAGAGAAATTGGGTTACAAATTTTGCAGGGCTTTTTCTCCTATTACCACTTGTAAAAATGTAAAAACTGGGTCTACAAGAACATGCTAGTGTAAAAAATGAAGATTTTGAATTTTCTCCTTCACTTTGCTTTTATTCCTGTGAAACACCTAAAGGGTTAACACACTTACTGAATGTCATTCTGAATACTTTGAGGGGTGCAGTTTTTAGATTTCGGTCATTTGTGTGGTATTTCTAATAAGAAGGCCCTTCAAATCCACTTCAAAACTGAACTGGTCCCTGAGAAATTCTGATTATGAAAATTGTGAAAAATTGGAAAATTGTTTCTGAACTTTGAAGCCCTCTGATGTCTTCCAAAAGTAAAAACATGTCAACTTCATGATGCCAACAAAGTAGACATATTGTATATGTGAATCAATATATAATTTATTTGGAATATTCATTTTCCTTATTAGCAGAGAGCTTCAAAGTGAAAAAAAAGCAACATTTTCAATTTCTTCATCAAATTTTGGAATTTTTCACCAAGAAATAATGCAAGTACCGACAATTTTATCACTAACAAAGTAGAATATGTCACGAAAAAACTCTCTCAGATTTAGAATGAAAGGAAAAAGCATCCCAGAGTTATAAATGCTTACAGTGAAAGTGGTCAGATGTGCAAAAAAATGGCCGGGCCCTACAGTGAAAATTGGCTGGGTCCTTAAGGGGTTAAATGATCACTGTCCGATACAAAAAATGTTGATATGTTATAAAGCTTGCAAAAGCATGCTTGGACACATACTAGTCCTGCTGTGTCCATGTGTCATCACCTATGTCATGGACCAACTTCCTTGATTGACAGCTGAGAGCGCAGGGCTCACAGCTGGAGGAATTATCCTCCCACTGTCAGCTTGTGTCCCACTACTGTCAGTGAGGACAAGCTGGGAGTTGTAGTTTTGCTAATGCTAGGGGAGATGTGAGCAGACAGCATACTGAGGGAGGGGGCGGAGACCTGCACAGTGAGGCCACACCCCCTCCCTTTGAGAGGAATTCAGACTAGTGAGCTAAATTAAAAGTGTAATAAAATAAATAAAGGTGCTAGACATAAAAATTTGATTTACATGGTCAGTATGAGGTACTGAGTGATACTAAAAAAAGTTTTTGTTGGATCTGATGGGTACGGGTCTTTGGAATGAGGAGAGAACATAGGTGAGAATTTATCAAGCGGTTTAGAAGCCATTTTGTTTCTACATTTTTTCGCAGGCATTTCTTGGGTAGAAGTTTGAGACATTTAGTTTTGAGCAAAACTGAAAGTATTGTAGCTCAGAACACTTATTTTTGAGGTTTCAAGTGGTCAGGGATTTACTATGTGCACCTTGTTATTTTGGGGGAATGTTGCTAGCGCAAGGAGGTCTATAAGGGCATAAAGGCACACCTGGGCAGATCACACTTTAATAAAATAATGGAACAGAGCCATAAAGGTCTTCACTTTGAGTGAAGGTTTATTTTGCACCACAGTTATCAAATGCTGTGAGGAATGGCACCAAACCACCACCGAAAAGAAGGGGGGGGGCAGGACGAATTGTGTAACTGTGTGTGTAACTGTGTGTGTATATATATATATATATATATATATATATATATATATATATTTGAGTAGCCGTATTAGTCCAGTGATGCAGATGCAAATCATAAAATGTTGCAGAATCTTGTAATACCTTCTTTATTGGACTAACAGCATTTTGTAGAGACAAGCTTTCTGGATTCCTCCCTTTATCAAGTCCAAAGCAAATCTAAGCTCACAAGCAGAAGACACAGGTTACATCTCACAAATACAAATACTATGGTCTTAACCCCTGCATATTTGTGAGATGTAACCTGTGTCTTCTGCATGTGAGCTTAGATTTGCTTTGGACTTGATAAAGGGAGGAATCCAGAAAGCTTGTCTCTACAAAATGCTGTTAGTCCACTAAAGAAGGTATTACAAGATACTGCATCATTTTATGATTTGCATCTACATTTTATTTTTTGCCGCCATAGTGACTAGAGACAGCCGACTTTGAGACTTTACCGATCTGTAAGTGCGATATTAGGGTGGCTTTTCTAATAGAAAGTTGGGGAGGACACAGCTTACACTGCAGGCCAGAAATATGAACTATAGCAGTGTTTCCCCCTTCCCATATAAAGGCGCACGGCTTCCTATAGTAAGAAATAGCAAAGCGCTTAGTAAACACCCTGGCTATCTGTTATACCGGCTACGTACTAAGTCTACCACGTTGTGCATCAAGCAATAAGGTAAAGCATATAAAATCCTAAAACAGGGCTCCCCACCGGTTAGAAACCCCTCACTTACTTAGGCATGATGTTGATGGCGGAATCGTCACCTTTGTCTCAAGCGGAAACGACGCGAAATTAACCCGCCAGTCTTGTAGTCGACCGGAAGTTACGTCAAAGGTGGCGTTAAAACCAAAACCTCCATCTTCGTTCAGGGATACGCCATCTTTAATGATTTCCTGTTCCCGGATGCGTTTATGATTATTTCTCCACAGGACTGACTTCAGAAGCGCTCGGTAGTATAGTTATAAGGAAGACGGACCCATATAGAGGAGCATTTCGCAGCCCCCCCTGTGGGAGGAGCTGATTACGACGTGTCGCCGTTCGCATGTCTGGTGACGTCATGACGTGTGGCGCTCAGGAAGCGGGGAGGCCCCGAGCGGCCAGCTGTGGAGTCGGAGACCGGGTCCTTGAATAACGGGCCCGGGTACCGTGACATTTGGATTTGAATAATCTGAGCTCACTAGGGAGGCTTTCGGTCAAAGGTCACAGGCGAGGTCAAAGGTCATAGACAGTCGTCTTGGAGGGCAAGCGTTGTGGGCTCTAGAGTGGCAGAGAACAGACAAACAGTCCGGGTGGGTGAGCTCTCGGCACTAGGTGGAGCAGAGACCGTCAGTGGGGCACATAGTGTCCGCCTCAGCGGTAGTCGTGGAGCTGGTGAATGTCCCTGAGCCCTCACCGTCAGAAGGGGACATTAGGGCAAGGGTCGTCGCCGGTGTTTACAGTGTGACGAGGGAGGGGCACGGCCCGGACACTGCCATGGAGGGAATGGACGTTGATCTTGACCAAGAGCTGATGCAGAAGTTCAGTTGTTTGGGAACCACAGATAAAGATGTCCTCATCTCTGAGTTCCAGCGGCTCCTCGGCTTCCAGCTTAATCCTGCGGGCTGTGCGTTCTTCCTGGACATGACCAACTGGTAAGTGACGGGCGGAGGAGGGCGAGAGGCTTCAGGTGATGGATGGCACGCCCGCTTTTTAGTGTTCCTGTAAGATCAGATATGTTTGAGTAAATGGAGCTCGCCAGCGTGGTTGCTCCGTGTGTGTGATATATATAAATCAGAAAAAAGCTAGCCTCTACAAAGTACTCTACAGGATTCTGCAACATTCTATAATTTGAACAAATGTTTGTGACACTAGTGGAGGGCGAGGACATGAATGCTTGTGACTATTGCCTGATCATGCGATGTCATGTTGCATCTTGGCTCCTAGATCAGGGGTCTCAAACTCGCGCCCCACGGGCCATTTGCGCCCGTGGAACTAAATTTTGTGGACCACAGCGCTGGATGGAGCTCCAGCTACAGGCCGCTATGTTAAAATAGGCCCAGAGGTCCGCATAGGTGGCCTGCTGCATAGGCCGACAGGCGCTTGCACTGCATTTGCCGTTGCGGTCACAGAACACTGGTGGTGACTGCGGTTGCGAGTGGTGTAAATAGTAGTAGTGGTGTTGCTTGTAGTTGTGTGACCACTGCCGCACATCGGACGTACTACTTGTATGCTTGTACGTCGGTGGGCGGAGTCTAGCTGAGGACTGCCGACAGCCGCAGTGGAGCCACAGGAGCCTGCTCGGTACATTAATGGCACAGTGGTTGTTTTAGGGTGGATGGAGTATGGGGAACAGTAATATAGAGAAGGGGGTGAGGGAGTGCAGGAATAAGGCACAGTGATGGGCTGTGAGAGCAGCGCAAGATTGAGGAACTGTAAAGGCGGGTAAGGGGGGGATGCAGATATGAGGCACATTTATGAAGGAGGTGCAGGCAGGAGGCACAGTAATGGAGGGGAAGAGGGGGTGCAGGCATGAGGAACAGTATTGGATTGGAAGAGGGGGTGCAGGCATGAGGAACAGTATTGGGTTGGAAGAGGGGGTGCAGGCACAAGGAACAGTATTGGAGGGGAAGAGGGGGTGCAGGCATGAGGAACAGTATTGGATTGGAAGAGGGGGTGCAGGCATGAGGAACAGTATTGGATTGGAAGAGGGGGTGCAGGCATGAGGAACAGTATTGGGTTGGAAGAGGGGGTGCAGGCATGAGGAACAGTATTGGAGGGGAAGAGGGGGCGCAGGCATGAGGAACAGTATTGGAGGGGAAGAGGGGGCGCAGGCATGAGGAACAGTATTGGATTGGTAGAGGGGGTGCAGGCATGAGGAACAGTATTGGATTGGTAGAGGGGGTGCAGGCATGAGGAACAGTATTGGATTGGTAGAGGGGGTGCAGGCATGAGGAACAGTATTGGATTGGAAGAGGGGGTGCAGGCATGAGGAACAGTATTGGATTGGAAGAGGGGGTGCAGGCATGAGGAACAGTATTGGATTGGAAGAGGGGGTGCAGGCATGAGGAACAGTATTGGATTGGAAGAGGGGGTGCAGGCATGAGGAACAGTATTGGATTGGTAGAGGGGGTGCAGGCATGAGGAACAGTATTGGATTGGAAGAGGGGGTGCAGGCATGAGGAACAGTAATGGAGGGGAAGAGGGGGTGCAGGCATGAGGAACAGTAATGGAGGGGAAGAGGGGGTGCAGGCATGAGGAACAGTAATGGAGGGGAAGAGGGGGTGCAGGCATGAGGAACAGTATTGGAGGGGAAGAGGGGGTGCAGGCATGAGGAACAGTATTGGATTGGAAGAGGGGGTGCAGGCATGAGGAACAGTATTGGATTGGAAGAGGGGGTGCAGGCATGAGGAACAGTATTGGATTGGAAGAGGGGGTGCAGGCATGAGGAACAGTATTGGATTGGAAGAGGGGGTGCAGGCATGAGGAACAGTATTGGATTGGAAGAGGGGGTGCAGGCATGAGGAACAGTATTGGATTGGAAGAGGGGGTGCAGGCATGAGGAACAGTATTGGATTGGAAGAGGGGGTGCAGGCATGAGGAACAGTAATAGAGGGAAAGGTGGGTGAAGGTGTGAAACATTGTAATGTGTATAAATTCAGAGGGAGCAGTGTGTGACAGTGTTGTATTCATAGGATGCAGTGTGAGGTATTATTATATTTATAGGACACGGTGTGTGGCAGGGTTAAATTCAGAGCATGATGAGGGCATTTTATGTGAGGGGCGCATGCAACCCAGTGGCCCCCAGATAATTTGAGTTTGAGACCCCTGTTCTAGGTTCATGAAAGTATACTGTGGTAATATAGGGATGGACATGGTCAGCAACAATATTCAGGCAGGCTGTCTCATGTTTAATCCCTTAACTGCATTGGACATGTATGACCTGGTATTTTAACGCCCCAGGATGTAAATTTACGTTTTGTACATGAAGGGAGTTGCACTTCCTCATGCACGACGGGACCCAGCTGCTATCAGCAGCTTGGGATTCACCAGTAATGGTTGTCATCAGTGATCACGCTCATATCCGCCATTAACCTCTCCCATGCAGTGATCGATACTTAAGGGTGCACGATTTGGGGAAAGTGTGTGATTGCGGCTAAATATTGGGATTAGGAGAAATCCTCAACCCCCCCCCCACCCCCCTAATTTCATGTCCATTTGCCTCCATTTCATGCCCAATCCCCTATTTCATATAGCTATTCCACTTTTTTCATATGAATTAAGACTCCTCAGACCAAAGTAATCCATCAAATCCGCCGTAATCCTCTGCATACACAGATCTAAAATGAGAAGAAGAAAAAACACAAAAAGCGGGTTAGGACACTTTTGGTGCTGTTCGCTGGGGAGAGCGCCCATAATGCAATGTCTTCCCAAACAGGGAGCCTCCAATGGGGGCAAGTTTAGCAACAGCTGTAGTCTCCCTGTCTGGGAAGACACTGCCAGAAGGGTCTGTTTACATTATACAAAGTGGACAATGTGAACAGTGCCTTACCAGCCTGGCTCCTGTCTGTAGCTCCGCCCCGTCATCACTAGGGTGCGGCGCTACACAGACCCAGCCGGGAGTGAATGGAGGTAAGGGGACTACTTCATCTTCTGTATACACTATATGCAGTTATCTATAGATAGCTGTATATATTGTATACCGCCCAAAGGGTTAACCTACACTGTACAGCAGTGTAAGTTAACTCTTTCCTTGCCGGGCTGGCATAGCGCACAGCTCAGCTAGGGGTTAAGTGAGTCAGCAATGTGTATACTGAATACACATTACAGGCTCACTGTAAGTTCTTACTGCTCAGCATCAGCTGTTCTCCCGGCTCTGTAGCCTTGGTCACAGCTGAGTCCCGGCATTCACATCAGGAGGATCGCATCGGGTGTCAGGAGTGACACTTGCTGTGATCTTTCCTTAACTGCAGGTACTACTACTCCCAACATGGAGCAGTATCTGCATTAATAGACAGATCGCAGCGATTGTCACTTCTAATACCCGCTGTGATGCTCCTGTATAATGTATAGATGCGGGCGGCCACTCTTCTATGTTCCCCTGCACTGACGTGTATATATATACACATATTCATATTTCCTGCAGAAAGCTGTGATTGGCTGGAACCATCTGGCCAATCACAGCTTTCTGAGGGAAATAGGGGATACATATATACACACGGCAGTGCAGGGGACCATAGAAGAGCGTCAGGCCGCATCTATACATTATACAGGAGGATCGCAACAGACCAAGGGCGATCTCTCAATTAGTACAGGTACTACTACTCCCATCATGGAACAGTGTGTTCCATGCTGGGAGTGTTAGTGCCACCTAGAGCTGCACGATATATCGCAAAAGCAATCGAATCGCGATTTTTGCTTTTTGTTCCTCCCGGGAAAACATGCGATTATGTGCTCTGGCTGGCTCCCGTGGCGGGGGCCGGCCAGAGCAGGTAAAAACTCATTTAAATACTAAAGTCAGTGTTTCCCAACCAGGGGGCCTCCAGTTGTTGCAAAACTACAACTCTTAGCATGCCCTGACTGGCAATGGCTGTCCGGGCATGCTGGGAGTAGTAGTTTCGCAACAGCTGGAGGCACCCTGCCAGAAAAACACTGAGCTAAGGGCACAGGGAGAAAAAAAACCAAAAAAACTTTTGCTCACCTAGTCCCGGTCCCTGCAGATTCGGCTCTGTGCGCTCCAGAGTTTCCTCTCTTCTTAGTAGAGTAGGACCTTTCCCTTTTCAGCCAATCACTGGCTGCAGTGGTGTCACCAATGGGGGGATTTCATCATTTTTTTTTATTATATTGCATTTTAAATCGCAATATTTAGTGCCACAACAATAGCAATCACACATTTTCCCCTTATTGTGCAGTCCTACTACTACCTAAAAAATTTAAAAAAAAAGTCAAACACGCACACTACATTTTTATTATTGTCTGCTAAATTTTTAGGAGCCCGCCCGCCCACATAAATTGATCCCTGTTTAAAAACGAATAAAAAATGTTGTTATGAAAAAAGATACATTTTGTTAAATACTATTTTTTATATCACTACTGTATCTTTATTTATTTTTAATGGTACCCTATGAAATTTGATTAAAAAAAGGTATCTCCATCACATTTTTGGATCACTAAAGCAAAAATAAAAACCGCTGCAAAAACGCCAGTTAAAACCAACATGGTGTTTTTCTTGGTGTTTTTGCTCCCCCATAGACTTCTATGGGAGAAAAACGCCACGATTTCTGTGCAAAAAAACTTCCAAACTAGATTTTGTCGGGCGTTTTGGAAAATCAGCATCTGAGCCCAAAATAGCTGAAAAACGGAAGGAACAAAAGGATTAAAAAAAATAGCCAAACTGAAAAACGCCAAGTGGATCTGGCATTTTGCAGTTTACTATTGACTTGCAGCAAACATCTGGTCATGGCGTTTTTTTTCGCTGAATAAAACGCCGTGCGGGAAAATTTGGTGTTTTTGCAAAATAATCCTCAGTGGAATTCCAGCCTAAGGCTAAGTTTCCACTTTTTTTTTTTTTTTTTTCTGGCAGTTTTTGAGCCAAAGTCAGAAGTGTATTCAAAAAGAATAGTACATATAAAGGAAGGACTTGCACTTCTCCTCCCTTATGGATCCACTTATGACTTTGGCTCAAAAACTGCAGTGGAAGTATTCCAAAAATTGCCAGAAAAAACACCAAGTGGAAACTTAGCCTAAGGTAAGCACAGCCTAAATTTTCAGTTTCAGCCCAAAATTTTTCTTTCGGTGCATCCCTATTATTTTTTTATTTTTATTATGCAAAAAATGTGTGGGGTTCCCCATATTTTCATTCTCAGCCAGATACCAACCAAGCAGCAACAGCCTAACGTTACCAGGGTGGGCTAGGACCATTGTTACTTGCCCTCCCCAGCCTGTTACCGCCTAGGCCCAGGAGCACCATTATTGATGCTCTGGGCCTGTTGGTACTGGCTCTGCCCTGCACCCCTGTGGTGGTGGGTATTGGGATGGTAATTGGGTGTTAGCGCTAGATGTTCTTGTGGCTAATGCCAAGCCAAGGCAGTTTATAAAACTTTAATAAAAAAAAAAAAAAACACTCCCCCACAAGCCCTCGTTTAATGCGAGTCATTGTAGTCCTCTGTATACACTGATCTGAAATAAGAAAAAAATGTAGTGGTAAAAAATGTAATAAACACATATATCGCACATTTTCTTTTTACAGATTAGACTTGAGGTAGGGTTACAAATTGGTGTTCTGAAATTATATATTGGTTTTTGCTTATGTGTGCTAAGAAAAATGGTATTCAGAGGTGATTTATTGTTTTTTACTCATTTGAGCAAAATTTATCAACCCCCTGTGATAGTATAATAAATGTCACACATAAGCAAAACAAAGCAAAAAAATGACTACAGATAAATGTCATATAATCACATTAGCGCACCACACCACCTTCACAGGCTGAGCTGTTCTGCTCGACACACTACCTGTGAAGGTGGTGTGGTGAGCTAATTTGCATATTTTTTTTACCCAGGAGCCCTCTGAGTGCTATATGGCCTACTTAACCTCTCCAGGACGCAGGGAGAATCCATAAGTCTTTAAGGACGCAGGGTGTATGGATACGCCCGTGGGAATTCCGGTCCCCGCCGCTAGCCGGTTGGGGACCGGATCGGTATGCCTGCTGAAATCATTCAGCAGGCACCCCAGCACATCGCCCAGGGGGGTCCTGAGACCCTCCCATGTCGGCGATCGGAGAAAATCTCATATCAATTCAGACATGCGATTTTCTCCAATTCCGGGCTGATCGGGTCTCTTGTGACCCGATCACCCGGAATATAGTGCTGATCGGAATTGTCGGCGACAGCCCCGATCAGCCTAAGGGATAGGAGTGAGGTCGCAGAGCTGCGATCTCCTCCTATCCCCTGCCATTAGTCAGAACGGAGTACTGACCAATGGCAGCGCAGGACAGGGGTTGCCATGGCAAACCCCCGTTCTGCTCACCCCTGGATGTCGAGGGGATCGTGGGAAGAAGATGGAGGCCGTACCTGCAGGAGAAGATGCCTGGGGACCCGGGATCTTCGCTGGAGACTGCTGGATACTGGATCAGGTAGGGAATCGATGGTGGTGGGGGGGGGGGGGAATTGAAAGTGAAAGTAAAACGATCTTTACTGTGGCAACCACTAGGAAGGCCAAACTGCAACTCCCAGCATGCCCATACAGCCAAACGCTGTCTGGGCATGCTGGGAGTTGTAGTTTTGCAACATTTGGAGGGTCACAGTTTGGAGACCACTGTTACAGTGGTGCCCAAACGGTAGCCCTCCAGATGTTGCCAAACATCAAACAACTGGTCTGCCCAGGCATGCTGGGAGTTGTAGTTCTGTAACATCTGTCCCTTTCAGATTTAGCAATTATCATGAATTTTTTGAAAATTGCGGCTCTAATTTGAAGCCCTATAATTTTTTCAAAAAGCAAAAATATGTCCATTTTATGATGCCAGCATAAAGTGGACCTATTGTATTTGTGAAGAAAAATAAAATTTATTGTGAATATCCATTTTCCCTACAAGCAGAGAGCTTCAAAGTTAGAAAAATAAAATTTTTTCGAAATTTTCATGAAATTTTGGGATTTTTCACCGAAAAAGGATGCAAGTAACGCCGAAAATTTATCACCAAAATAAAGTCAAAAGCAGCTCCTAGTGCCTGGGATGTGCAAATAAAACTTAGCTTTTATTTATCAAGTTAATAAAAAATATAGTAGTGTTAAAGTGATGTATATATGTATAATCGATCACTAGTATCTATGGTCTACAATGGCCTGCAGGGCCAAGCCAGCCCAGTGTGACCAATCGCCCTAGGTGAATTTTATCACACCATTGGGTGACCATAGTAACTAAGCACAACGTGTTTCTACCTGCTGATACTGAGCAGGTGTTATAAGGAGGTCTATATAGTGACCAAAATTACAAATAGCTAGAGGACTGTAACATCCATTCTAGCCCATCAAGTATATCAGCTAAAAGAAGACGTGACTTTACAACAAGACCACCATCATAATAGATATTGACACACTGTGTAGTGACCTGGGTGCCTGTAAAGAGAAAGTATTCTATCCCTACGGTGTATGCTCTTTCAGAGCTTGACAAGCTTGATGACCTGTAGGGAGAAAAAGGCTTTCCCTAATGGTCACATATGGTGTACAGTTGCGGTCTGTGGCAATCTGCCGCCGTGTTCCTCCACCTGCAAGAAAATGAGGAAACCGATGTTGAACACAGTACCTGTGGAGGAAAAAGCCAGTACTGTACTAGACAGACTGCATATAACTCACGGTTTGTTGTTAGGCAGAGTGCCTAGACGCGTCCCCGTTCTCCGCTGGGTGCTGGAAGTGTCCGGACTCTCTCACCTAGTGCGGTGAGAAGTGGCGTCTGTCGTCACTTCCGCCAGCAGGGCTGCTTTATTCAGCACGGCGCGCACCGCCCCCTGTGACGCAAACAGATGGGCGTGCATGACTTTTGTAAACAAGTACATGCCGCGCTGACAGCAATAAAAGCAGATGCAGGTGAGTGACAGTTAAAGTAAGGCTGGGTTCACACTACGTTTTCCCCCATACGGGAGCGCATACGGCAGGGGGAGCTAAAACCTCGCGCTCCCGTATGCCTTCGTATGCGCTCCCGTATGTCATTCATTTCAATGAGCCGGCCGGAGTGAAACGTTCGGTCCGGTAGGCTTATTTTTGCGCCGTATGCGCTTTTACAACCGGACCTAAAACTGTGGTCAACCACGGTTTGAGGTCCGGTCGTAAAAGCGCATACGGCGCAAAAATGAGCTGACCGGACCGAACGTTTCACTCCGGCCGGCTCATTGAAATGTATGCGCTTCCGTATGGGAGAAAAGGTAGTGTGAACCCAGCCTAACTTGTAATGTTTGTAAGTCCAAGAAAGCGGATCCCAGCATTAGATAATCACTATACTAGATCCAGTGTGCTGCATACTAGGGACGCTGCAGATTTACAGCAAATTATCAATAGGATTAGAATGATTAGGAAGGACACTAGTTATGAATGTGTAAATGAATTTATTGATGGAGGATATAATGACTATCAAGATAAATGTGATATTCAGATTTTGTAACTCGTTATGGAGTTAAGGATCATCCAAATCACGCACCGATATTATAGTAAACAATTGTTCTTATTGTTGCGACATGGGGGGATGGAGAGGCCCTAAAGAGGGGGGAGTTGAGTGGTAGGTAACAGGGCCCTAGGGAACCTGTACTTTACCTATTATACCCTACACTGCTGACCTAAACCTAGGCGGGGGGGGGGGGGGGGCGCCTTAAAAAGGGCGGTCCCGCACAGGAACCTCCTAATAATTGTCTAGTATACCTATTTCAAGGAATGAGGTGAGTAGATAACTCCTAACCGACCACCTAAGGTCGTCCCTCACTGCCTAGTGGTCACCTCAGGTAGGAACCCATGTTGCTTTACAAAAAACATGCAAAGTGAAGTTGTTCATTTAACCCCTTTAGCGAGATGGAATTAAGATTGTAAATCCATCTGCACTCTTTTTATTAAAGCAATCTATCTAACTTGCCTTTCCTTTCTGAGGGGATTATTCTCTCTATGCCCACAAATTTAATATCACTCATTGCTCCTCTGTGTACTGTGTTAACATGGAACGCTAATGGTGTATCCCGTATATGCCCAGGGGTGTGGAAATTTTATACAAAACTACTTTTCCACTCCACGGGACTAAAATGGAGCAAAATCTACTTGTCCCTCATGACGATCCACTTGTCCAGGCCAATTTTCGCTTTTACGCTCTAATTTTTTCCTCCTTGCCCTATAATAGCCATAACTACCTACTATAATGATACCTTTTAATTTTTCAATAACATATTCTCTGAACCAAAAAAAAAATAATAAAAAAATAAATAAATATATATATGCAGATAAAGTCAGGCTGCTCACCACTCTCGCGTTTGCTGCACTATCTCGTGCTACGGACATCGGTACCGCTCCCGGCTTAGTAGAAATCACACAGGAAAAAACGTCCGGCACTCGGGAAGATGCAGGTAAAACTTGTCAATGGCTTTATTCACACGCTTAAGGCAGGACACAATCTGACGCGTTTCGCACACTCAGGTGCTTAGTCGTAGATCGTAGATATATATATATATATAATATATATATATATATATATATATATATATATATATATATATATATATATATATTATATATATATATATATATATATATATATTTATTTATTAACCCCTTAAGGACCAAGGGCGTACAGGTACGCCCTTGGTCCTGCTCTCCTGATATAATGCGGGGTTACACAGTAACCCCGCATCATATCACGGTGGGCCCGGCGTCATAGTGAAGCCAGGACCCGCCTCTATTAACCCTTTAGCCGCGCGCTCAGAGCTGAGCCGCGCAGCTAAAAGTGAAAGTGAAAGTTGCCGGCTAGCTCAGTCGGGCTGTTTGGGATAGCCGCGGCTAATCGCGGCATCCCGAACAGCTGACAGGACAGCGGGAGGGCCCCTACCTGCCTCCTCGCTGTCCGATCGCCGAATGACTGCTCAGTGCCTGAGATCCAGGCCTGAGCAGTCATGCGGCAGAATCGTTGATCACTGGTTTCTTATGAGAAACCAGTGATCAATGATAAAGATCAGTGTGTGCAGTGTTATAGGTCCCTATGGGAGCTATAACACTGCAAAAAAAAAGTGAAAAAAAAAAAAAGTGAATAAAGATCATTTAACTCCTCCCCTATTAAAAGTTTGAATCACCCCCCTTTTTCAATATTAAAAACAGTGTAAATAAAAATAAACATATATGGTATCACCGCGTGCGGAAATGTCGGAATTATAAAAATATATCATTATTTAAACCGCTCGGTCAATGGCGTGCGCGCAAAAAAATTCCAAATTCCAAAATAGATCAATAAGTCCTATCAATGCAAAAATGGTACCGTTAAAAACTTCAGATCATGGCGCAAAAAATGAGCCCTCATACCGCCCCATACACGGAAAAATAAAAAAGTTATAGGGGTCAGAAGATGACAATTTTAAACGTATTAATTTTCCTGCATGTAGTTATGATTTTTTCCCAGAAGTCCGACAAAATCAAACCTATATAAGTAGGGTATCATTTTAATCGTATGGACCTACAGAATAAACATAAGGTGTCATTTTTACCGAAAAATGTACTACGTAGAAACGGAAGCCCCCAAAAGTTACAAAACTGCGTGTTTTTTTCAATTTTGTCGCACAATGATTTTTTTTCCGCTTCACCGTAGATTTTTGGGCAAAATGACTGACGTCATTACAAAGTACAATTGGTGGCGCAAAAAATAAGCCATCATATGGATTTTTAGGTGCAAAATTGAAAGAGTTATGATTTTTTAAAGGCAAGGAGCAAAAAACGAAAATGCAAAAACGGAAAAAAACCCCGATCCTTAAGGGGTTAAGGGAAGTGAAATTGAAATAGTAAAAGATAATTTTGCAGATTTGGTGGTTTTCTTTTCTGCGCCATTTACCTTGTGGTTGAGGTAACATGTTAGTTTTATACTTTAGGCCGCCTGATTACAGCAATATCAGATTTGTATCGCTTACGTCATGTTTTACTAATTCTGAACTTTTTCTAATTTTTTAATTGCCATTTTTTTTAACCCCTGTAGCTTTATTTTTTTTCTGCATACCAGGCTGTATGAGGACTAATTTTTTGCATCGTAATCTGTTTTTTGTATCGGTACCATTTTGGTATTGATCTGACTTTTTAATCGCTTTTTAACTTTTTTTTTCTGGGATATTATAAAAATTGCAAATCTGTGGTTCGGTACATTTACCGTACGGGATACTTAATGTTATATTTTAATAGGTTGTACAATTACGCACAAAGCGATACCAATTATGTTTATTTTTATTATGTTTACATGTTTTTATATAGGAAAAGGGGGTGATTTGAACTTTTAACATGGAAGGGGTTAATGCAGCGGTCCTCAAACTGTGGCCCTCCAGATGTTGCAAAACTACAACTCCCAGCATGCCCGGAATTGTAGTTTTGTAACATCTGGAGGGCCACAGTTTGAAGACCACTGGGTTAATGTGTGTCTTTCAAACTTTTATTAAAACTTTAATTTATTATTATTATTATTATTATTATTTTTTTACATTTTATTAGACTTATTTATGAGGAATCATTAGATTCCTCAGACAGAGGAATAGAGTTCTATTGAACTCTATTACTCTGTGTGCTCTGTGATCCATTGATAGAGCCTGGTCCAGCCAGGCTCCGTCAATGACAGAGCCGGGACAGGAGGAAGCAGAGGTAAGTCCTCCGGCTACCTCTATAGTGGATCGCCCCCCTGCGATCGCGCTGCGGGGGGCGATCCACCCCACCAGGGAGCATTCACATGTCCCTTTAGATGCCGCTGTCAGCTTTGACAGCGGCGATCTAAAGGGTTAATAGCCAGCCGCAGCGATCGCCACATGCTGGCTATTAGCGGCGGCCCCCGGCTACTGAGAACAGCCGGGGGCTGCAGAGTATGGAGCGGGCAGGAATCCCGAGCCCGCTCCATACTCCCCTGTGAGCGCTGCATACAGTCTCCTCGTGCAGACATGCGGGGAGCGAAGGCAGAGGACGCAGGCCTGCACGGGGAGCAACAAGCTACACCCCCTCATCTCCCCCCCACACGTCTGCAGAGCAGGGGAGAGAAGACAATTACACAGCTTCTCCTCTCCCCTGCTCTGCTTCGGAGGACACAGGCTGCAGAGTATGGAGCGGGCAGGAGTCGGAAGCCTGCTCCATACAGACTGCAGATCGCCGCCGCACTTGTCAGGTCAGGCCCTGCTTGCCCGAAGCCGGGCTAAGGGCCGGACAAATTCACCTGCCCGGCGCCCAAAACTGCTAGTGTCGGGCGATAGGAATTCCACATCCCTGATGCCGTGTGTCACCTATATGCTCCAATATTCTTTTTTTCAATGGGCAGATAGTTTTGCCTACATACAGCATAGGACAGGTGCATAGTGCTACATAAATCAGACGCAGTTGAGCAATTAATGAACTGTTTGATCTTGTGGGAGGACGTGGGGACTAGTGCTGTCTTTAAGATATATTCACATGCGCGACAATGGCCGCACTGGAAGCAGCCTTGTGTTTTTTTTTTCGTCTATTCAACCATGTTTGACCCTGTGGGTTTAAGTTTTGTAGGTGACTGTGTACCAGTAAGTCGCCCAAACTTTTGCCTCTTCTATAGGTGATTTCTAGTTTCGTCCCTACTATTTGGTGCAGGTCGGGATCCATTCTCAAAATTTCCCAGTGGCGGTTGATGATGTCCCATATTGGTGTTGCCAATTTGTCATAAGTGGCAATAATTCTAGCTGGCTGTTTTGTGGTTGCTATAGATGGTTTAGGGGTTAAAAGTTCGGTGCGTGATCTGGCGGCTGCCTCTCTGTATGCCTGAGTAAGGATATATTGGGGGTAACCCCTTTCCCTATAACGTGCCGTCGTGTCTCGGGCCTCTGTCTTCTAGTCTGTTGTTCTTGAACAGTTCCTCCTGAGTCGTAAGAACTGCCCTTTCGGGATCCTCCTTTTTAGGGGGCCCGGGTGGCAGCTCTCCCACCTCAGGAGGCTGTTTGTTGATGGTTTTTTTCCGGTGTATAGTGCTCTGTAAGGTATAATCGGAGTCAATTATAATCTTAATGTCCAAAAAGGCCAGTTCTTTTGTTTGTGTTTCATGCGTAAAGAGCCCAAGATTGTTGTTATTGATTGTACCAGCCGGCTAAACTCTTCAGAAGTTCCATTCCATAACACGAACACATCATCTATGAATCTAAACCATATCACAGAAGTGTTCCTGCTCGTCATGGAATAGGATGGTCGCTTCCCACCAGCCCAGGGTGAGATTTGCGCATCTGGTGGCACACGGGCTCCCCATCGCGGTCCCCCTGAGCTGGTGATAGAAGCGACCTTAGAACAGAAAATAGTTTCTGGTTAGTGTGAAATGAAGTAATTGTATTACCAACTGGTTGTGCTCCTGGAACTGCGAACCTCGTGCATTTAGGAAATACTCCACAGCTCGTAAGCCTACTGTATGATGTATAGATGAGTACAAGGCCTCGACATCAATGCTTGCCAAGATAGTAGATTCACTCACTGTTATGCCCTCAATCCTTTTTAAGAGGTCCATAGTGTCTCTAAGGTGTGAGGGCAAACTGAAGACAAATTGTCTTAGTATTTTGTCTATATAGATCCCCACGTTCTGCGTTATACTCCCCACTCCAGATACAATAGGGCTGCCTTTTAATGGAACTAGGCCCTTATGGATTTTAGGGAGTGCGTAGAACGTGGGGATCGTAGGTGAGACAGGGGACAAAAATTCAAATTCTTTTTTTATCAGATTTTTTTGGGGTGCAGTATTGAGGATTACCGTTCGTTCTCTGCAATAAAGTGGAGTGGGGTCCGAGGGGAGAATCTCGTAGGTGTCTTTGTCATCTAACAATATCTTTACCATTCTTATGTATTTGTGTTTATCCATAAGGACAATGTTTCCGCCCTTATCCGACGCTTTAATGACCAGTTGGTCATTTCTCTGAAGTTCGGTCAGAGCGCGCCTTTCTGGGTATGACAAATTGTCCCTATGGCCCATTCTGGCAGAGACTCCCCTCAGATCCCTCAACACCAGTTCGAGGAACACGTCTGTACAAGAGGTATCAGAGATGGGAGGAAAGAGTTTACTTTTGGGTCTTAGGTTAGTAAAAGGACCTTCTCCCTCTGGATGATCATTTTCATCCAGAAGTCCAGTTAATTGCCTGGAAACCGCCAAATCCTCTTCGGATAGGCCATGATCCTGACAAGTGCGACGATCTTTAAGTTTAAAGAATTTGTGCCACTTTAGTTTGCGGACAAAAAGATTAAGGTCTTTAGTCCACTCAAAAGGATCATGTCCCACCGACTGGACAAAAGAAAGGCCTTTAAGCAATACCTTAGTTTTGGTTTCAGTCAGGGTAATACTGGATAAGTTAATCACTTGGGTTTGTGTTGAGGGTTTTAATGGCGATATTGGGGCCTGTGTGGAGGGGGTTCCCGAAGTTGGTAGGGGTCCCTCTGATTGTGTTCTAAAAAATGTTGTGAGGAGGATGGCTGTGTTGGACCACATGTTGGAGTCTGGTTATTATACGCTCCCCTAGAATCTCCCCTTCCCCTTCTATTTCTACCCGTGCCTCGTTTGGGTCTACGTGACTGGGTACTGGCCTCAGATTGATCTGTGTCAGAGGAAAAAATAAAGTAAAAATAAAGCAGAATATGTCACGAAAAAACAATCTCGGAATCAAAATATTCGGTAAAAGCGTTTTCGCGTTATTAATTCGTAAAGTGACGGTGGTCAGAATTGCGAAAAAGGGCTCAGTCCTTAAAGGAGTAGTCCAGTGGTGGCCCAGTGGTGAACAACTTATCCCCTATCCTAAGGATAGGGGATAAGTTTGAGATCGCGGGAGGTCCGACCGCTGGGGCCCCCTGCGATCTCCTGTACGGAGCCCCGACAGCCCGCGGGAAGGGGGCGTGTCGACCTCCGCACGAAGCGGCGGCCGACACGCCCCCTCAATACAACTCTATGGCAGAGCCGAAGCGCTGCCTTCGGCAATCTCCGGCTCTACCATAGAGATGTATTGAGGGGGCGCCCACTATCTGGCTGGAGAGCCTGGCCCCCGTACAAAGAGATCGCAGGGGGCCCCAGCGGTCGGACCCCCCGCGATCTCAAACTTATCCCCTATCCTTAGGATAGGGGATACGTTTTTCACCACTGGACTGCCCCTTTAAGGTGAAAAAGGGCTGCGTCCTTAAGGGGTTAAATCTCCGTCCTACACCACGAAAATAGTGACTATATAATATATATATATTCAAATCATAAAATGTTGTAGTATCTTGTAATACCTTCTTTATTGGACTAACAGCATTTTGTAGAAACAAGCTTTCGGGATTCCTCCCTTTATCAAGTCCAAAGCAAATTGCATCTGCATCACTGGACTAATACGGCTACTCGAATTTAATATAAATATATATATAATATCTCTATCTATCTCTCTCTCTCTCAACGTGTGTGTGTATGTACAAATGTGTGTATGTTCCAGCATCACGTCCAAACGGCTAAAGATATTAACATGAAACTTGGCACATATGTACTTATATGTCAACAACAAACATAGGATAGGTGATTTAACCCTTAGTCACCCCCATTTGCCAGGGGCGGGGTTTATGTTTAAAGTCCCATACAAGTCTAAGGGAAATATATGTTACTGCATAACTTCCAAACGGCTGGAGATATTTTGATAATACTTGGTCACATGTTACTTATATATCTACTTAAAATATAGGATCGTTAATTTAACCCTTAACTACCCCCATTTGTGAGGGTCAGGGTTTTTGTTTAGTCTCATGCAAATCAATGGGAAATGTATGTTCCCACATAACTTCAGTACGGCTGGAGTTATTTCAATACCTGGTACACAAATTACGGGATGGGATAGGGGGTTGGGTTATGACAACAATATATGAGGATGGGATATGAAGTCAAAAGCTTCCTCCTTTGTTTGTTTTCCTCCCCAACAAGGATTAGGAAGGAAAAACCGTGCAACGCCAGGTACTCAGCTAGTGTGTGTGTATGTATGTATGTATGTATGTATGTGTGTATGTATGTGTATATATATATATATATATATATATATATATATATATATATATATATCTCTCAATGTGTGTGTGTGTACCAGCATCATGTCCAAACGGCCTTTTGGCTAAGATCAAGTGTAGTATCTGTTCTTATCAGTTTCATGCCGGTGGCAGGTGTGCAGTTGGTGGGGATGGGTGCTGCATGGAGGTCGCAGGTGTACCAGGGCGTTCCGGGGCTGGTTCTGAGGAATCAACCCGACGGCTGCCCCGATATGACCTGCTTACTCTGGGTTTCGCCATGAGGCTGAGAGGGTCTAGAGCCGAAGGAACTTTAGTGCCTCGGGTAGTGGTGACCCCGAGGTGCCGAAACTCACTGGGTGTACTGGCTCACTGAGTGGAAGCACGGGCACCATGATCTCTTCATCTTGTAAAACAAAAGAAGAACAGGCGCTCCCTTGTGGAGAATCAACGGGATCACAGGTGCGTGAGAAGGGAGGGTAAAAATGAAGGCTCACCCTGCCAAGTTGTGCAAATTCCCACACAACAAGGATCTGCGTTAGTGGTATAGTGAACTAGGTCTGCAGCCTTCCTGGAATCGACGGAGATGCAAGGGCGAAAGCTTCAGGGGTGCAGGAATACAGGCACTGACAAAGAAGGGGACCAGTGAAGCCAGGTAGGTAACAAACAGCTTTAATCCAATGCGACGCATTTCACCGCGCTTGCGCGGTTTCATCAGGCATAGCAAACACTTCGCCGGAAGGGGCTTATATACACACAGGTATTAACCCCTGTCTGACTTGGTGAGATTAACAGAATACAAATTTTTTTTCATAATAAAAGAAAACAAAAAAATGTATACATATAATAAAAATATACAACATTAACAAATGTGTAGCCTTAAAAACAAGAAAAAACATTATATAAAAAAAAAAATGTATGACCAATTGGAATCACAGACAGCAAGCCATCATATTACATCACCTGCCGCTGTAAAAGTAAAGTGCAACTGAGCCTAAGAAATGCGATATCGCATAATGTATATTGTGCCCAGGAGCAAACAAGTCTTATAAATACGGACCGTATCGATCCTCCACATCTCCCGTCCCCCCTTAGTGAGAGGTACAAAACCGCACCTCCCCTACCTGGCTTCACTGGTCCCCTTCTTGGTCAGCGCCTGTATTCCTGCACCCCTGAAGCTTTCGCCCTTGCATCTCTTCACCCTTGGCACTCACCTCTTGATTCCCGGCCTTCTGGCTAGGATCAGAGAAATTTTTATAGATCCTGCAGGATGTCCGGGCAGTATATCTGCACACATTCACTTAATTATTTATTTTTGTCTCACTGTGTCACTTTTTGTGTGTTGTGTGTCCAAAGGATTTGTCAGGATGCGGTAGCCCTTCTGGCAGTCTAGGGGAGGTGTGTGCGGCCATTAGGTTCCACACCTCCCTGCAAACACCCCGGGTGCTCCTGCTTTGGCAGGGTACCTACTGTTATCGGCTCTGTGGGCAGATAACTTGGCTAACGCCAAGTGGGATGCCGGGAGCATTTGTGGTCCCTTAGTAGCTTTGGCGAAAAGGGACATGGAACCTGGAACCTTGCAGGTACATTTTGGTCCGGAGGCGAAGGGTAAGGTTTGTTGAGGGGGCCTCTCTCCTTTTGGAGAAGGGCTTGAGATAGACCGTATCCTCTGTGCATGTTTTTTTAGTGTAACACGTTTGCACTTTTTCTTGCACTTTGGGTGATTTGAGAGCACGTTCCTCGGCTCTTAGAAAAAAAAAAAATCATGTCCAAACGGCTAAAGATATTAACGGGAAACTTGGCACACGCGTTACTTATATGTCAACAACAAACATAGCATAGGTAATTTAACCATTACTCGCCCCCATTTGCAGGTATAGTTTTTATTTTTTTAAGTCCCATACAAGTCTATGGGAAATATGTTACTGCATAACTTCCAAACGGCTGGAGATATTTTGATAATACTTGGTCACATGTTACTTATATGTCCACTTAAAATATAGGTTAGTTCATTTAACCCTTAACTACCCCCTTTTGTGAGGGTCAGGGTTTTTGTTTACAGTCCCATGCAAATCAATGGGAAATATATGTTCCCACATAACTTCCGTATGGCTGGAGATATTTCAATACCATGTACACATATTACGGGACTGGATATGAAGTCAAAAGCTTCCTCTGTTGATTTTCCTTCACAACAAGGATTAGGAAGAAAAAAACGGGCAACCCTGGTTACTCTACTAGTATGTAGATTTTATATAATATATACACACACACAGTGGTCCGTCAACATACGATGGTAATTCGTTCCAAACGATCCATCGTTTGTCGAATCCATCGTATGTTGAGGGATCCGTGCAATGTAAAGTATAGGAAGCTGTACTCACCTGTCCTCGTCGCTCCGGACCAGGTCCTCACCGCTCCCGATGCTGTCCCACGGGCTCCCGATGCTGTCCCGCTGCTCTGGTGTCTTCTTCGCGATCCTCCGGTGTCTTGCGCATCTTCTGCAGGGTCCGGGCCTCGCTTTCTGGTGACGTTATTACGCTGCTGCGCCGACGCGGCGTGCGTAGTGACATAATAACGACGCCGGAAAGCAAGGCCCCTACCCTGGAGAAGATGCGCAAGACACCGGAGGATCGCGAAGTGGACCCGGAGCAGCGGGAATAGGTAAGCGAACCTGCCAGGGATGCTTAAACTGCTATCCGACAGCAGATTAAGCATTTTGCGCTGTCGAATAGCCGTTAATGCGATGGCCCCGACATATAAAAGCATTGTATGTCGATGCTGGCATCGTATGTCGATGCTGACATCGACATGCGATGGCCTCTGAGAGGCCATCGTATGTCGATTTTATCATATGTCGGGGCCATCGTAGGTCGGGGGGTTACTGTGTGTGTGTGTGTGTGTGTGTGTATGTATGTATGTGTATATATATATGTGTGTGTGTGTGTGTGTGTGTGTGTGTGTGTGTATATAATGGGTTTATTCACACATCTGTTAGATGCTTTTGCGTTTTACAGATGTGTGAATAAACACCTTTTTGGTTTCACCGTAACTGGAGTGCTGCTCCCGTATTTTTTCGATATATTTGTATATATCTAAAATAAATGAAGAAAAGATTCTAGAGGATGCCACGGACCAGGTAAAGGAATTTCCAGGTGATAAAACCCTTGGGAATTTAAGTCCTTTCAGAGATTCTACTGGAAAAGGGGAAAAAATAGGTCATTGCAGCTACCCCAGAGGTTAAAGGGAGGAATTTCATTCTCCTCTCCAACTATAGTTCTGAGTAGAGATGAGCGAAGTTACAGTACTTCGATTCTGCATGAACCTCGCTTCTCGGCGGTTTCTGACTTTAGCCTGCATAAATGAGTTCAGCTTTCAGGGGCTCCGGTGGGCTGGGAAAGGTTGATAGAGTTCTAGGAGATTCTCCTAGGACTGTATCCTCCTTTTCCAGACACTCCTAATCCTCGCCGTAGTAGTCAGCTCAACTAGAGGTGGGGCCTTGGATATGTTGTCTCTGAAGGCCATCGTACCTGTTCAAAGAGATAAATGACGCATACTATTGGATTTCTATCAACCCTTGGTACTAAGGTTACCTTCAGTTTGCTGTGTCTTGAACAGGGAAATGCAGCATTTCCATTTCCGGTGCCTCCTGTTGGGAATCTCCTCTGCTCCCAAGAGTTTTCTCAAAACTTGTGGTAGAGATGAACACCTGAGACAACAGGATGTCCAGATATTCCGGAGGGGGTTGCACTTTTGGCACTATCCTTGCTGGAAAAGGTGCGCCTGTGGGGAGGAGGGAAGGTCCCACTTCCCTAAAATTCCAGGGGGCTGTAGTTTCGAAGATGGGGTCACTTGTTCTGGTGGTATTGTTCTGACAGCTAGAATACGTTGCAAGCATAAGGTACAGCCTATAATTTGTATAATGATATCCTGAAAGCCAAATGGTGCTCCTCTCCTCTCATTTTGTGTCCCATGTGACCCTGCAACCAAATATGGCATAAGTTGGGGTACTGCCTTACATGGGACAGGCAGCATAATATCATTTGGGGTGCTTTTCATTAATTTCAGAAGCTATTTTTAAAAAATGTATCCCACAAATGATGCATTTGTGAAAAAATTTAAGCAAATATAAATATTTTACACTGACTTACACTAATACCATCAACACGAAAAGCTTTTAAAGAACACAATACTAACACAAGTCAATACTTTCGGTGGTGTAGTTTTTAAAAAGTCACTTATGGGGGTGCTGTATGGTTCTGCAAGCTTCAATCCCTTTCATTCTTGGTACATGTAGCGAAACAACCAAATACAGGCTAAGCGGTGGTATTTTCAAACACTGGCCGAACAGGGTATAAAATATGGGGTGCATTTTCTCCATTTGAGATGCAATGTACAAAAAATTTCTCACAAGTGATGTTGATTGAATGATTTGTGGAAAGAAAAAAAGCACATTTTAATTTTTCATATCATCTTCACAACAGCACCTACAATGAGATTGCACCCATAGGCCTCTATAGGAACCAGAAATACAGAGAGGTTAAAAGGGCTCCTCCCCTTCAGCCCCTCAGTGTTTCCTGTTCCCATGGAGCAGTGATGCAGAGAGGTTGTTACTTCTGTAGGTATCCAGGCAGGAGATAGTCGGGCACCTCCGAGTATTCCTCTTCCATTCCTGCACTGGGTCGCACCACCCTGGGGGCGCTTCTCCAGTCCCTTTGGTCCCTTGCGGCACTTTGGGAGTTTATGCGGGGACCTGTATTGTTTGGCAGGCTGCATGAGGTCTCCAGATCTTCCCTTAGTCCCTTCCGGTTTGCGGCTTGGCTCTGTGACGTCACATGCACACGTACATGCGCTGTGATTGGCTGGCCGCCAGAAGTCCCGCCTACAATATGTCACTACGCACCAGAACCCTGCCATGCCTGGACGAAGAAAGGGTGCCAAATTCTAAGTCAGAGGGTAATTAAGGAAGTACCCTCCCTCTGTTTCCATGGACGGATCTGCCTCTACACGCTCTGCATTTCTGGAGCATTTGGAAGCTGGCAACCCAGTGAGTACCTGGCCCTCAGGAGTTCACTTACTGGGGGGGTTTCCTTCACTTCCTTTCAGGGAGACAAGGAGGCCCCGAAGAAACTTAGAGGTTTCTATGGAAGGTTCCAACAAAAAATAAAGCTTAAGAAATGTGGAATTTGCTCAGGGACTTTACCTAATGGTTACTCCAAGCCTCTCTGTAAGCCCTGTACAGAGAGATTTGTGCAACAGGAATCGCTTTCTTTTTTGGAGGTGCTGCTGATAAAAACAAAGGTTTTCTGAAGGAAACAAATCCTAAAATTAAAAGTAATTTGTGTTCCTTTCCCAGAAATAAACAATATAGAGGAAAAGGTAAAAACGGGTAGATGGAGCTATCCAAAGGGAGGCAAAGACGGGGACTTCCTTCTTAACCCTTCTTCTGCTTCCTCCACCTCCAACAAATAACAATGACATTCTTAAGGTGGGGGGAAGGCTTTATCTATACTGTCGTCAATGGGCTAATATAACCACAAATCCATTTATTCTGAACACTTTTGGAGTTTGGTTATAGAACAGAGTTCGCCTCACTCCCACCTCTAAGCTAAACAAACGTCTTTTGTCAGGGCTAAAAGACATGCTTGCCTTGCATGCTATTGTCCAGGTTCCCCAGTCAGAACAGGGTCAGGGCCATTATTCCAGTCTTTCTGGTTCCAAAACCAAATGGCACCTTCACAACCATCATGAATCTAAACAACCTAAACAAAGTATAAAATACAAAAAATTCAAATTGGAAACCCTAAAATCTGCCACCCCCCTCATTCAAAAAGAGGCCTGGATGGCCACTATAGATTTAAAAGATTACTATTTTCACCTGCCCATACATCCGTCACACAAGTATTTATGGTTTGCAATCCGTCTGAACAAGAAGGACCCCCACTGTCAGTTCAGAGCTTCCTACCCTTTGGGATCTCCTCAGCCCTGAGGATTTTCAAAAAGGTGATGGTGGAGGTGGTAGCTTTTCTAAGGTTGAAGGGGATTACCATAATCCCTTATTTGGACGATCTCCTGATCGTCGCCAGTTCCCATCACCTCCTATCCCAGCATGTCTGTCAGACATTAGACTGCCTTCAGGATCTAGGTTGGATTGTAAATTTCGGATTGGATCGGAATTGAAGGCTGTTCAAAATGCATCAAAAGCTTCAAAGGATATCATGAGCAATTGCCATGTAAAAGTCTACTCGGACAATGTAACCACTGTAGCCTTCATAAATCAGGGAGGGACAAGACATTCTCCTGGTTGGAACAAAATGTAACCCCTCTATCTGCAGTTCATCTAAAAGGTATAGACAATACAGAAGCAAATTTCCTTAGCAGGCATACTGTAAATCCGGGCGAATGGGAGCTAACTGCTCTAGTATTCCAGTCCTGAGTAAAGAACTGTGGTCTCCTATTAATAGATCTGTTTGCCAATCGTCAGAACAGGAAAGTTCCTTGCTTTTTCTCCCTGAATTCTCTAGACAGACCAGAAGCAATAGACGCCCTTCAGCAAACGTGGTCGTTTTGTCTTGCATATGCTTTTCGCTCTCTACCTCTCATATTTAGATCTCTGCAAAAGATTCGGTCAGGGTTTGCTTGGGTCATCTTTATAGCCCCAATGTGGCCAAAGCGGAGCTGGTTCAGTGTGTTGAAAGAACCTTCTCTAACAGACTATTCTTCTTCCTCAGTGTCAACCTGTTAAGTTAGGGCCCTCTTCAATACAAGCATCCAGGAAAGCTGCAACTAGCTGCATGCCTGCTGAAAGGTACGATTTAGAACATGAGGGACTGAGGCAATTGTGTGATAACTCCCCGATTTAATATACTTAACCTGCATATTCCAAAAATGTTGGACTTTCTACAAGAGGGCTTTGAAAAAGGCCTCTCTTTAAGCATGCTTAAAGTTCAAACAGCAGCCTTACGTTTTATTTTTATTTTTAAGAGCAATCTCCAGATTGAAACCAAAAAATATCTAACCTTGCTCCCCCCTGGAATCTTTACATAGTTCTTTCAGCTCTAACCCAGAAGCCCTTTGAACCTCTACAGGAGTCTTCCATCAATCTCCTTACATGGGGAAAACTGTATTCTTAGTGGAAATCATCTTGGCCAAAAGAGTCTGTGAAATACAAGCCTTGTCCATAGAAAGCCCTTACTTTACGGTTTTGGAAGATAAAATCATACTTATGTGAAACCCTGCCTTTCTTCCCAACGTAGTTACAGTGATCCCCTGACCTACAATGGCCTTGACATACGACCATTTCAACATATGATGGCCTCTCAGAGGCCATCGTATGTTGAAGGCCGCATCAACATATGATGCTTTTGTATGTCGGGGCCATCGCATAAATGGCTAACCAGCAGCGCAGACTGTCACTCACCTGTCCCCGACGCTCCGGACCATCCTTCATGCTCCGCTGCATGCCCGTCGCTCTCCTTCATCGTCACGTCGCCACGCACTCCGTCCAGTTATTGAATAGGAGTGCCATGCGCAGCGACGTGATGACTGTGATGGAGAGAGACGGTCCAGAGCAGCAGTGGGGACACGTGAGTGTAACTTTGTGTTATTGCACGGATCCCTCAACATATGATAAATTCAAGTAACGATGGTTCATTTGGAACAAATTACCATCGTTTGTTGAGGGGTCACCGTAGAGTTTTTCACAGGTCGCAAGATAGTTCTTCCTACTTTCTGTAATAACCCCATGAACAAGAAAGAGGAGGAATTGCATTCCCTTGATGTAAGAAGAATTGTGCTGCATTATCTTGATGTTACAAGGGCTTGGCGTAAGGATCTGAACTTATTTATCCAGTTCAAATGACCAAACAAAGGTAAAAAAGCCAGGTCTATGTCTCCTGGGCAGCGAAAGCTTCCACTTCCCTTGGTCAGATTTGCAGAGTGACATGATCTAACCCTCACACGTTCTTCAAGCACTACAAGCTGGACGTGGCCTCTTCTCAAGACCTGAGTTTTGGTAGAAAAGGACAGGCAGCGGTCACGCCCCCTCCCATAGGCTTGCATTGAGGGGCGGAGCGTGACGTCACATGGGGGGGGGGGGGCGGAGCCGTGATGTCAAAATGCTCCGTCCCCGTGATCGACAGTAATCGGACCCGGAGCGAACTGATTCTGACAGGGTGCTGCGTGCAAGATCACGGGGGTCCCCAGAGGCGGGACCCCCGCAATCGGGCATCTTGTAATGTCACGTCACGCCCCGCCCCCTCAGTGCAAGTCACGTCACGTCCCATCCCATAGGTTTGCAGCTGATGACAAATGGGTGCTGCAGCTATTGTCTCTGTATGAGTTAAATATAGGAAGTGTGAGCGGGACAAGCAAGGCTCTGTGCATGCTCCCGAATTAGCCTGCTCTGTGAGCCATTGGTGTGTCATAGAGCCTTAGGGGGAGATTTATCAAAACCTGTCCATAGGAAAAGTTTCTGAGTTGCCCATAGCAACCAGTCAGATTGCTTTTTTTCATTTTTAACAAGGCCTCTGCAAAATGAAAGAAGCGATATGATTGGTTGCTATGGGCAACTGGGCAACTTTTCCTTTGCACAGGTTTTGACAAATCTCCCCCTTAGTGTACAGGGCAGCCTGTTGTCAGCTCTGTAAAGTAAGGTAGGAAGTTCCCACATAAGATGTGAGGACAAGCAAGGGAATGCCCTCTCCTTCTAAATAATTTACATTTAGTGTGAGCAATGTAAGAAAGTGAATAAGCTTTAAAAGGATGAAAACCAAGATTTAAGACTGCATCAGAACCAGTTAGAGTAAGTCAGAAACTTTTTTTTTTTTTTTTTTTTTTCCTTATAGGTACACTTTCAATACCTTTTTATAATAAAATAGTGAACATATTCATATTCCTTTACATAAATGGATGTTTTAAGATCATTTGGTTTACATCTCACTTATTCCGTATTGTCTATTAAAGTGAAACTGACAGATGGTTCATCCGCACTAAACGTATACACAGGGTTATAATGTGAGTGAACCAGATTAAAATGAGGTATAACTTCTGGAGGTAAACCTGTAATTAGCTGATATTGCTAATGTTAATCACTGGCTTTGTGCAATGGGGGCTCGACCTGGCATCATGGTAGCAATGCTGGATACGCCTGGTACCATCTCCATTGTAAAAAGTTGACATTGAATAACATTTTAGCAATGATTATCTCCAGAACCAAAGTGCAGATCTAGGTTAGTTATACCTCATCTTTTTCCCGTTCACCTGCACTATATGCCAGTGTATTGGGTTTACGGCTGGTAAATCAGCTGTCGGTTTCCTTTTTAAACTCATGAAATCTCTATATAAATATGTGCAAATATTAAAAAATCTGTACATCTGTCTTTGTTTTAGGAATCTGCAGGCAGCTATTGGAGCATATTATGACTTTGAAAGTCCTAATGTCAACATCCCTTGCATGTCATTTGTCGAAGATGTAACTATTGGAGAAGGGGAGTCTGTACCTCCTGATACCCATTTTACCAAAACTTGGAGAGTACAGAACACAGGTAATGTCATAGTATATGTCTTGTATATGCTACAGTTTATGTGCACAAATCCCAATGATAAGAAAAATTAGCTATTTGTTTTTTTAATAGAGAGTCTAATAGAAAAACGACTGTAATTTTACGGTTGTATAATTAAGCAAATGATCCTTTTTTTTTTTTTTGTCTGTATATGGTTAAAAAAAAATTTTGAGCTGTTAACATCCTATGACTAGTTTTCAATTAAAATATTAGCATTTGCTGCAGAAAAAAAGAAATAAAAAATCAGCCAAAAAATGTCTTCACATTTTTTTTTTACTTTATTTTTTTATATTTTTGAAAATATTTGGATCAAAAAAATCTGTGGATATTGCCTGCATGTTTACTTGTCTTTTTACGTTGTTTTAAATGTTTTTTGTTTTTAAATTTAAAAACCAACACAAAAAAAACAAATCAACAAAGATTTAAGAAGTTTAACATGTAAGGCTCTAAGGACGTACAGGTATGCCCTTGCGTCCCAGTACTTAAGGACCAAGGGTGTATTTGTACGCCCTGATCCTGTTACCAGGGTTTGAAGCATGCTCACGCGCTGAGCCTACTTCAAACACGGTGGGTCCTGATGGCGATCAACAGCCAGGTCCCAGGGTTAATGCCGGGCACTGTCGATCAGGCAGATGCGATGCATTAACCCTTTAGACACCACATTCAAAGTTTATTGCGTCGTTACTAGGGATCGACCGATATCGTTTTTTTAGGGCCGATACCGATAATCGGTGGAGGTTAGGGCCGATAGCCGATAACTTATACCGATATTCCGGTATAAGTTATCGGTTATTTATCCCCCCTCGACACCGCTGCAGGTCATTGATTTAAAGCGGGCGCTTTAAATCAATGCACTGCAGTGGCTTTTGCGGTGCCATAGGCCGCCGCCGCCACCAACCGCTTCTCTCCCCTACCTGTCAGGGAGGTCCGGGTCATCCATTCCTCCTTCCTGTAGTGTCCGGCGGCATTCCGGGTGGAGGGTGAACCGGTCCGGGCTGTCCTTCTTCTCCGGCGGTCATCTTCTCCACTCCGTGCAGGCTCCGGCCTAGTACGCTGCATAGACGCCGCTGCAGTATGGGCAAAAATCCATACAGGTATACCGCCCAGCACTACGGTGGGGGGTGCGACTCAGGGGGGGGGGGGGGAGGGTCGCGGTGCGGCGCGGCGGGTCAGGGGGGGGCGGGGCGGGGCATTATCGGCTTATCGGCAAGGTAATTGCCGATACCGATAATGCCCAAATTCGTGATTATCGCCCGATAATATCGGCCATACCGATAATCGGTCGATCCATAGTCCTTACTCCACTGGAAAACATAATTTTTTTTTTTTTTTTTTTTTTAAATCAACTGGTGCCAGAAAATTAAACAGATTTGTAAATTGCTTCTATTTAAAAATCTTAACCCTTCCAGTACTGATCAGTTGCTGTATGTTCCAGAGGAAGTTCTTTTTTTTCTTTTTGAATTTCCTTTCTGCCTGACCACAATGCTCTCTGCTGACACCTCTGTCCATTTTAGGAACTGTCCAGAGTAGGAGCAAATCCAGATAGCAAACCTATCCTGCTCCGGACAGCTCCTAAAATGGACAGAGGTGTCAGCAGAGAGCACCGTGGTCAGACAGAAAGGAAATTCAAAAAGAAAAAACTTCCTCTGGAACATTCAGCAGCTCATAAGTAGGGTTAAGATTTTTTAATAGAAGTAATTTACAAATCTGTGTAACTTTCTGGCATCAGTTGATATAAAAAAAAAAAAAAAAAAAAAAATTCCAGGGGAGTACCCCTTTAACCCCTTAAGGACTCAGACCATTTTGGCCTTAAGGACTCAGACAATTTAATTTTTACGTTTTCATTTTTTCCTCCTCGCCTTCTAAAAATCATAACTCTTTTATATTTTCATCCACAGACTAGTATGAGGGCTTGTTTTTTGCGCGACCAGTTGTCCTTTGTAATGACATCACTCATTATATCATAAAATGTATGGCGCAACCAAAAAACACTATTTTTGTGGGGAAATTAAAACGAAAAACGCAATTTTGCTAATTTTGGAAGGTTTTGTTTTCACGCCGTACAATTTCTGGTAAAAATGACGTGTGTTCTTTATTCTGAGGGTCAATACGATAAAAATGATACCCATTATTATATACTTTTATATTATTGTTACGCTTAAAAAAAATCACAAACTTTTTAACCAAATTAGTACGTTTATAATCCCTTTATTTTGATGACCTATAACTTTTTTATTTTTCCGTATAAGCGGCGGTATGGGGGCTAATTTTTTGCGCCATGATCTGTACTTTTTTTTGATACCACATTTGCATATAAAAAACTTTTAATACATTTTTTATAATTTTTTTTTTAATAAAATGTATTAAAAAAGTAGGAATTTTGGACTTTTTAAATTTTTTTTCGTTCACGCCGTTCACCGTACGGGATCATTAACATTCTATTTTAATAGTTCGGACATTTACGCACGCGGCGATACCAAATATGTCTATAAAAAATGTTTTTTACGCTTTTTGGGGGTAAAATAGGAAAAAACGGACGTTTTACTTTTTTATTGGGGGAGGGGATTTTTCACTTTTTTTTTACTTTTACTTTTACATTTTTTTACATTTTTTTTTTACACTTGAATAGTCCCCATAGGGGACTATTCATAGCAATACCATGATTGCTAATACTGATCTGTTCTATGTATAGGACATAGAACAGATCAGTATTATCGGTCATCTCCTGCTCTGGTCTGCTCGATCACAGACCAGAGCAGGAGATGCCGGGAGCCGCACGGAGGAAGGTGAGGGGACCTCCGTGCGGCGTTATGAATGATCGGATCCCCGCAGCAGCGCTGCGGGCGATCCGATCGTTCATTTTAATCGCGAACTGCCGCAGATGCCGGGATCTGTATTGATCCCGGCACCTGAGGGGTTAATGGCGGACGCCCGCGAGATCGCGGGCGTCGGCCATTGCCGGCGGGTCCCTGGCTGCGATAAGCAGCCGGGATCAGCCGCGCATGACACGGGCATCGCTCCGATGCCCGCGGTTATGCTTAGGACGTAAATGTACGTCCTGGTGCGTTAAGTACCACCTCACCAGGACGTACATTTACGTCCTGCGTCCTTAAGGGGTTAAAACCTCTTAACGACCAAGGACGTATCGGGCTGGCATGTATCTGAAGCTGGGGCTAATAGCGTGCGGCAGCAATCGCGGTGCCGCGCGCTATTAACCCTTTAGACCCCTTTTGAACGCCGCGTCTAAAACGAAGGTGGAAGCTGCCCGGCTGCTCAGTGGGGCTGATAGGGGCCACCGCAGTGAAAATGCGGTGTCCCGATCAGCTGGAACATGAGCAGAGGTCCTCTTACCTGCCTCCGATGTGTCCCATCGGTGATTGATTGCTCCAAGCCTGAGATGCAGGCTTGAGCAATCGACCGTTGATAACACTGATCACTGAACAGTGCTGGCAATCAGTGTGTGCAGTGCTATAGGTCCCTATGGGAGCTATAACACTGCAAAAAAAAAGTGTAAAAGAAAAAAAAAAGTTCATAAATGTGATTTAACCCCTTCAGGACCAAGCCCATTTTGGCCTTAAGGACCAGAGCGTTTTTTGCACATCTGACCACTGTCACTTTAAACATTAATAACTATGGAATGCTTTTAGTGATCATTCTAATTCCGAGATTTTTTTTTCGTGACATATTCTACTTTAACATGGTGGTAAATTTTTGTGGTAACTTGCATCCTTTCCTTGTGAAAAATCCTAAAATTTGATGAAAAATTTGAAAAATTTGCATTTTTCTAACTTTGAAGCTCTCTGCTTGTAAGGAAAATGTATATAACAAATAAAACCTTGTTTTTATTCACATAAACAATATGTCTACTTTATGTCTGCATCATAACAGTGACGAGTTTTTACTTTTGGAAGACACCAGAGGGCTTCAAAGTTCAGCAGCAATTTTCCAATTTTTCACAAAATTTTCAAACTCACTATTTTTCAGGGACCAGTTCAGGTTTGAAGTGGATTTGAAGGGTCTTCATATTAGAAATACCCCACAAAAGACCCCATTATAAAAACTGCACCCCCCAAAGTATTCAAAATGACATTCAGTCATCATTTTAACCCTTTAGGTGTTTCACAGGAATAGAAGCAAAGTGAAGGAGAAAATTCGCAATCTTCATTTTTTACACTCGCATGTTCTTGTAGACCCAATTTTTGAATTTTTACAAGGGGTAAAAGGAGAAAATGTATACTTATATTTGTAGCCCAGTTTCTCTTGAGTAAGCACATACCTCATATGTCTATGTAAATTGTTCGGCGGGCGCAGTAGAGGGCTCAGAAGGGAAAGAGTGACAAGGGGATTTTGGAGAGTACGTTTTTCTGAAATGGTTTTTTGGGGGCATGTTTCATTTAGGAAGCCCCTATGGTGCCAGAACAGCAAAAAACCCTCACATGGCATACCATTTTGGAAACTAGACCCCTTGAGGAACATAACAAGGAATAAAGTGAGCCTTAATACCCCACAGGTGTTTCACGACTTTTGCATATGTAACATTTTTTTTTTATTTTTTTTCACTAAAATGTGTGTTTCCCCCCAAATTTCAAATTTTTCCAAGGGTTAATAGCAGGAAATACCCCCCCAATATTTGTAACCCCTTCTCTTCTGAGTATGGAGGTACCCCATAAGTTGACCTGAAGTGCACTATGGGCGAACTACAATGCTCAGAATAGAAGGAGTCATATTTGGCTTTTTGAGAGCAAATTTTGCTCGGGGGGGGGGGGGGGGGGCATATCGCATTTAGGAAGCCCCTATGGTGCCAGAACAGCAAAAAAAAAACACATGGCATACCATTTTTGAAACGAGACCCCTTGAGGAACGTAACAAGGGATACAATGAGCATTTGCCCCCCACTGGTGTCTGACAGATCTTTGGAACAGTGGGCTGTACAAGTTTTCATTTTCACGGACCACTGTTCCAAAGATCCGTCAGACACCTGTGGGGGGTAAATTCTCACTGCACCCCTCATTACATTCCGTGAGGGGTGACGTTTCCGAAATGGGGTCACATGTGGGGTTTTTTTTTTTTGCGTTTGTCTAAACCGCTGTAACAATCAGCCACCCCTGTGCAAATCACCTCAAATGTACATGGTGCGCTCTCCCTTCTGGGCCTTGTTGTGCGCCCCCAGAGCACTTTGCGCTCACATATGGGGTATCTCTGTAGTCGGGAGAAATTGCGTTACAAATTTTGGGGGGCTTTTTTCCCTTTTACCTCTTGTGAAAATGTAAAGTATAGGGCAACATCAGCATGTTAGTGTAAAAAATAAAAAATTTTTACACTAACATTCTGGTGTAGACCCCAACATTTCCTTTTCATGAAGGGTTAAAGAAGAAAAAGCCCCCCCCAAACCTTGTAACGCAATTTCTCCCGAGTACGGCGATACCCCATATGTCGCCCTAAACTGTTGCCTTGAAATATGACAGGGCTCCAAAGTGAGAGCGCCATGTGCATTTGAAGCCTGAATTAGGGATTTGCATAGGGGTGGACATAGGGGTATTCTACGCCAGTGATTCCCAAACAGGGTGCCTCCAGCTGTTGCAAAATTCCCAGCATGCGTGGGCAGTCAACGGCTGTCCGGCAATACTGGGAGTTGTTGTTTTTCAACAGCTGGAGGCTCTGCTTTGGAAACAGTGGCGTACCGGACGTTCTTATTGGGGGAGGGGGGCTGTGTAGGGGTATGTGTATATGGAGTGTTTTTAACTTTTTATTTTATTTTGTGTTAGTGTAGTGTAGTGTTTTTAGGGTACAGTCACATGGGCGGGGGATTACAGCGAGTTTCCCGGCGCAAAATTTGCTGCATCTCAAGATGTGAGAAACCCACTGTAAAAGCCTCGCCCATGTGAATGTACCCTGTACATTCCCGGGGGGGGAGGTGCACCAGCTGTTGCAAAACCACAACTCCCAGCATGCATGGTCTGTTAGTGCATGTTGGGAGTTATAGTTTTGCAACAGCTGGAGGCACACAGGTTAGGAAACACTGAGTTAGAAACAGACCATGTTTCCCAACCAGTGTGTCTCCAGTTGTTGCAAAACTACAACTCCCAGCATGCCCAGACAGCTGAAGGGCATGCTGGGAGTTGTAGTTCGGCAACATCTGAAGGGCCAGATGTTGCTGAACTAAAACTCCCAGCATGCCTGGACAGTCAGTGCATACTGGGAGTTGTAGTTTTGCAACAGCTGGAAGAGCACAGATTGGAGACCATTATACAATGGTCTCCAAACTGGGGCCCTTCAGATGTTGCAAAACTACAACTCCCAGCATGCATGGTCTGTTAGTGCATGCTGGGAGTTATAGTTTTGCAACAGCTGGAGGCACACAGGTTAGGAAACACTGAGTTAGAAACAGACAATGTTTCCCAACCAGTGTGTCTCCAGTTGTTGCAAAACGACAACTCCCAGCATGCCCAGACAGCCAAAGGCTGTCTAGGCATGCTGGGAGTTGTAGTTTTCAGACTCCTAGAAGCAGCAGTGAAGATCTTCACTGCTGCATCTGAGGACCATATACTCACCTGCCGGTACCGTCGCTGCTCATCCACGTGGCCGGTCCCGCGCTGCTCCTCGGTCCCGCCGCTGGATCTGGTAAGGCTGCCGGTCCCCTCGTGTTCCCCCCCCCCCCCTATGCTGCAGGTCCCCGCGAGCCCCCGCAGCCATCGTCCCCCGTTCTGCCCGACTTCCAGGGGCGGACAGTGCGGGGGATCTGAACTTTCACCCCAGATCACTGTGATTGGTCCACAGGGACCAATCACAGTGATCGCTGACCAGGACCATCAATGGATGGTCCTGGGGGTGAAGCAGAAGTTGTCCCCTGCTGGAAACAGCGGGACTTCTGCCAGTTAACCCGTGCGATGCTGCGCATCGACGGGTTAAATGAATGGCATAGATAAATGCCGGGATGCGCGAACGCACTGCACAACCCGGCGTTTATATATGCCATTCTGCGGGATGGGGTTAACATAGTGGTAAAATTTTGTGGTAACTTGCATCCTTTCTTGGTGAAAAATCCCCAAATTTCATGGAAAAATCAAAAATTTTGCATTTTTCAAACTATGAAGCTCTCTGCTTGTAATGAAAATGGATATTCCATTTTTTTTTTTTTTTCATTATTCACATATACAATCTGTCCACTTTATGTTTGCTTCATAAAATTTTTAGAGTTTTTACTTTTGGAAGACACCAGAGGGCTTCAAAGTTCAGCAGCAATTTTCCAATTTTTCACAAAATTTTCACTTGCTATTTTTCAGGGACCAGTTCAGTTTTGAAGTGGATTTGAAGGGTCTTCATATTAGAAATACCCCACAAATTGCCCCATTATAAAAACTGCACCCCCCCAAAGTATTCAAATGACATTGTCAGTGTTTTAACCCTTTAGGTGTTTCACAGGAATAGCAACAAAGTGAAGGAGAAAATTGAAAATCTTAATTTTTTACACTTGCATGTTCTTGTAGACCCAATTTTTGAATTTTTGCAAGGGGTAAAAGGAGAACATTTTTACTTGTTTTTGTAGCCCAATTTCTCTCGAGTAAGCACATACCTCATATGTCTATGTAAAGTGTTCGGCGGGCGCAGTAGAGGGCTCAGAAGGGAAGGAGCGACAAGGGGATTTTGGAGAGAACATTTTTCTGAAATGGTTTTTGGTGGGCATGTCACCTTTAGGAAGCCCCTAGGGTGTCAGAACAGCAAAACAAACCCACATGGCATACCATTTTGGAAACTAGACCCCTGGGGGAACGTAACAAGGGGTAAAGGGAACCTTAATACCCCACAGGGGTTTCACGACTTTTGCAAATGTAAAAAAAAAAATAAAGAAAAAAAAAGTTACATTTTAAAAAAGGGTAGTAGCAGAAAATACCCCCCAAAATTTGAAGCGCAATTTCTCCCGATTCAGAAAACACCCCATATGGGGGTGAAAAGTGCTCTGCTGGCGCACTACAGGTCTCTGAAGAGAAGGAGTCAAATTTTGCCTTTTTGGAAGCAAATTTTGCTCTGGGGGCATGCCGCATTTAGGAAGCCCCTATGGTGCCAGGACAGCAAAAAAAAAAAAAAAAAAACACATGGCATTACATTTTGGAAACTAGACCCCTCGGGGAACGTAACAGTGTTACAGTGAGTACTTACACCTCACAGGTTTTTTTTGAACATTGGGCCATAAAATTGAAAAATTTGATTTTTTTTTTTGCACTATATTGATAGTGTTGACCCAAATGTTTCATTTTCACATTGGGTAATAGGGCAAAAGGCCCCCAAAATTTGTAGAACAATTTTGTCTGAGAAAAAAAAAAAAACATATGTGGATGTAAATTGTTCTGTGGACGCACTGCAATGCTCAGAATGGAAGGAGTGAAAATTTTGTTGAAATTGAAGTCAGGGTCATGTGCATTTATATAGCCCCCAACAGCAAAAAAACAAAACACATGACACCATTTTAGAAACTACACCCCTCAATGAACGTAACAAGGGGTACAGTAGGAAATAATACCTCACAGGTTTTTTGAAAAGTGGGCCATAAATTGAAGAAAAAAATTTTATTTTATTTTTTATTTTATTTTTTTACACTAAAATGCTGGGGTTACCCAATTTTTAACATTTTCACAAGGGGTAATATGAGGAATTGGGTTACAAATTTTGGAGGGCTTTTTCCCCTTACTATGAAAATACATCCACATATGGGGTAACGTGCTGGATGGGCACACAACAAGGCTCAGAAGTCATAGAGGTCAGTTTGTATTTGAGGCCTATGGCATATCAGTAGCTGACGTTTACATACATTCCGAGGAAAATACAAAAATGAAACACCCACATGTGACACCATTACAGAAAGTACCCACCCTGAGGAATGGGTATAGGGGTAAAGAGGACATTTTCAACGCACGGGTGTTTCCTAAATTTATTTTCCAGGAATGGATGAAGGGTAGCTTTTGAAAATTGCAATTTTCAACCTATGCTCTGCTTCATCTTTCTGGGAACAACTAACATGTGACTCCGAATTGTCGCCTGGAAATATGACAGAGCTCAGCGAGAACTCTTCGCATTTGAGGCGGATGTTTGTTACGGACCGAACAGTTACATACATTCGGAGGAAAATACAAGAAAGGAACTCCCACATGTGAGAATACTACAAACAGTACACCCCCTAGGGAAGGTGTATAGGGTGAAGTGGAGATTTGGAAAAGACGGGTGTTCCCTTCATTTATTTTCCAGGAATGGATGAAGTATACTATGGGGGGGGGAAGAAAATTGCAATTTTAGTACTGATATGCCAATTATTTTCACAGAATGATGACCCAGAGTAAAAATGATGCCCGCCCCAAACCCTATACTCTGAATCATCATTCTGGGAAGGGGATGTGTGGGGCCATCCCTATACTGTTCCCTCAAGTGCGCACCCCGCTCAGGTGGGGAGAGAGAGCGTTGCGCATTTGAGGCAACTGCAAACCTCCAATGCTGTGGACTCTGTGTCCCATGTCCCAATTTTTTAGGGGGAAGAAGAAAAAAAAAAGGTATTGGGAAAAAGGTTTTGTTTTTTTTGTTTGGAGGGGGGGGGGTTGGTATAAAATTTGGATGACAATGTACCCTGGACTGGTACATTGGTGTCGAATTGTGGGGAATGAAAATTAGGGCAAAGGATGGAAAATGTAGTACTCCATGGAAGTGTGATACTCCCTGAAGCAGCCTATGCAGAGGCCCGGATGATCGGGGCAAGTGTCGCATTGAGTGGTGGTGTCCTTCCGAACCCCCCTCTTGCGACACACTCTGCATTTCTTCTGAGATCGTCCCTTCTTTCCAGTGTGGGGGATCACACCTGGAAAGTGTTGGCCGGGGACGATCCGGGGACCTGAAGTTCCAGAGGTGCTCTGACCCGCTCTTTGGCGGTCACCAAAGATGAGGGCCTTTAGAACTTCCTCTTGGAACTCCAGGTATGTCCCTGTGTTGCCAGCGTACTTGTACAGTACAAAAGAGTTGTACATGGCAACCTGTGCCATGTAGACCGCAACTTTTTTGTACCATACCATTTGTTTTCCGCATGGCATTATATGGCTTGAGGACTTGATCAGAAAGATCAACTCCCCCCCCCCCCCCCCCCCCTCCATATACCGATTGTAGTCCAGAATACAATCGGGCTTGAGGACCGGTCCCACGGTACCTCGCACAGGGACAGGGGTGCTGCCATTCCCATGAATAGTGGTGAGCATAAGGACATCCCTCTTTTCCTTATACCAGACCAACAACAGGTTCTCATGGGAAAAGGCACGGGGCTAACCCCGGGGGATAGGAGCATGCAGGGGATAGGAAGGAAGGCCTCTTTGATTCTTCCGGACTGTCCCACAAGCGAGCGTGGATCTGGCGGCGAGGGATGTGAAGAGAGGGATACTAGTATAAAAGTTATCCACGTAAAGGTGGTAACCTTTATCTAGCAATGGGTGCAAAAGGCCCCAAACAATTTCCCCGCTAACACCCAGAGTGGGGGAACAATCTGGGGGTTCAATGCGGGAATCTCGTCCCTCATACACCATAAACTTGCAAGTGTACCTGGAGGTACTATCGCAAAGTTTATACATCTTCACGCCATACCGCGCTCGCTTGGTAGGGATGTATTGCTGGAAGCTGAGTCTCCCCTTAAAGCTGATGAGAGACTAATCAATAGCGACCTCCCTTTCAGGGACATAGGCCTCCCAAAATCTGGCCCCGAAGTGATTGATGACTGGCCTGATTTTATACAGGCGGTCATACGCGGGATCAGTTCGGGGGGGGACATGCCGCATTATCAGCATAATGCAAACATCTCCGAATGGCCTTGAACCGGGAACGTGCCATGGCCATACTGTAGAGGGGTGTCTGGTAAAAGACGTCCCCACTCCAATATTGCCTCACGCTGTTTTTTTTTAACTAGACCCATATGCAGCACGAGGCCCCAAAAGGTCCTCATTTCGGCTTCATCGACTGGAGTCCAGCCGCCGGGTCTAGCTAAAAGTGAGCCCGGGTTAGCGGCGGCGAACTGTTGGGCATACAGATTCGTCTGTGTAACCATTAGATTAACAAAGAAGTCACTGAAAAAATTACCGAAAAAGTCCTTTTCAGTGAACCCGGCGATGTTAATCTTGATTCCTGAGTTGCCAACAAACTCAGGAATCACGGGCTCGTGGTCCGCTGGCTCAGCCCAGACAAGTTCTCCGGTACGAGGTACCAGTGACCTTGGCAGGGGCACTTCACTAGTATGAGCGCCAGGGGGACTCATACTAGCATGGGGCACAGGGTCAAGGGCAGAGGAGGTTTGCGGCACCGCACGGCGGCGTCTCCGCCGCCTTGGTGGCTCATCATCTGAACTAGATGATAAGGAGGACGATGAAATAAGGAAGGTGGGGTCTTCATCATCCTCTGAGCCGCTCTCGGTGTCGGAGGCAATTATGGCATATGCCTCCTCCGCCGAAAATGCTCTGCGGGCCATTTCCCTACTCTAATGGGGGTGTGTGTGTGTAACTTTATTGGTGTATGTGCTGTGTGTGGTGTGGTGCGATACTACCTCCCTAACCCTCCCTACCTAAACTAACCCGCCCTAACAGAGAAAAAAAAAGGGGACTTCTAGCACAAAAAAGCCCTGCGCCAAAAAAAAGCGTTTATCTAATCAGTGGTGTGCGCACTGACTAGCGCTTGTGGCGGCAGGGGGTGCAGAAGTCAGAGGGGGGTCCGGCCACTAAGCCCAGAACAGTGGCTAGTGGCTTGTACACAGACCCCCACACAAAAAATCCGAAAAATGAAATAAAAAAACTGGTTAACCCCGAAAAAAATGCACCCGCCTGAACCAAAAAAAAAAAATACGCTGATCAGTGATATATAACTGACAGCGGTGGGACAGGCTGCACACACAGGTCCACACAGTACATGCGGTGGCACGGACCGCCTATGGGTGCAAAAAAAAAATACGCGTTAACCGAAAAAAGTGCCTTTACCACAAAAAAAAACGCTGATCAGTGATAAATCACTGACAGCGGTGAGGCACACCGCACACACAGGTAAGGTCCGGCCACACAGTACACGCCTGCTACTGGTGGCACGGACTGCCTATGGGTGCAAAAAAGCGCTAGAAAATGCAAAAAAAAGCGCCGGCACCACAAAAAAAACGCTGATCAGTACTACGGGACTGATCAGCGGCGGGTGGGCTTTAACAAACGGTGGCGGACCGCTCTTTTATAACTAAGAGGGTCCGCACACGCTTAGGGGGGGAAAAAAAGATCTGCGCCAAAAAAAAAAGGCTGGCGGCAGACCGCAGCGACCCAGCAGGGCCGGGGTCACAACTAAAGGTGCCACGGACACCCACTGAGGTACGCCGAAAAAAAAATAATTAAAAAACTTTTTTTTTTTTTTTTTTTTTTTTTTTTTTTTAACCCTAACCTGTCCCTACACAAATCTAAAGCTATCCCTGGGGATTTCTGTGCCAAGGTGCACTTCTTTTTTTTTTTACTGATGGGATGGTGGGCAGCACGGGGCTCCGTCCTGCTCGCCAGATCTCTGTGAAATGGCGGGCAGAACGGAGCAACATGCTCCTAGCCCACCCAATCCCCTCCAATTACTCTGTGATTGGTGTGGCCACTTTGGTGTACTACACCACCAGTCACCATCTATATCCGGGTAACAGGGTCACACGTGACCCTGATGACCCGGAACCACTGCAGAACGCCAGTAAGTAGTTACCGGCGTCCTGCAGCGATCGCCGGTATAGGAGGTCCTCCGGCACACTGCCGGGATGTCTGCTGATTGAAAGCAGCAGACATCCGGCTCCGATCCCCGCCCGGCGAGTGGCGGGGAACGGAATCGCAGCACATTGTTCATCTGAATTGATAAGCGATGTGCTGCGACGCCGACATGGGGGGCCATGATGACCCCCCTGGGCAATATGCCGAGATGCCTGCTGAACGATTTCAGCAGGCATCCGGCTCCGGTCCCCAACCGGCTAGCGGTGGGGACCGGATTTCCCACGGGCGTATGGATACGCCCTTGGTCCTTAAGGACTCGGAATGCAGGGCGTATCCATACGCCCTATGTCCTGAAGAGGTTAATAAAAGTTCAAATCACCCCCCTTTTCCCATAAAAAAAAAAACCACCATGTAAATAAAAATAAATATAAACATATGTGGTTCTGCAGAACCATATGTGCTGCAGAACCAGTAATGTTTATGCAATTTTTTGTACATGCAAACGATTTTATATAGGTTGCACTACTAGACCTATGAACGTTCATTTTAGGGAACACGTTAGGTCATTAGTTACAAAAAAAGGGTGCCCTAGATTAATCTCGCATGTTGAAAATGAGCATGAAGGGAACATGAAAGTTTTGAAGTTTGTCGGTATAGAAAAGATTTTTGCAGTCCCAGGAACGGATAGTAAAAAACGCTTATTACAGACCGAAGCGAGATGGATCATTCGGACCATGGTCTGAATGAGCGTCTCTACATGAGCGTTTTCTCCTGATAGAAGTATGACAGAATGAAGATCCTATTAGCAAAACACTCGCCTGTTTAGTGTTGTTCAATCTCGCATCCTAACAAGATGTGAAAAAAAATTCTGTATATTGGTTTTAAAGAAGTGTTTTGTATTTTGTACTTTTGTATTTGGATTTAATATGTTTGCTACGCCCTCTCCCTGATGACGTGGGGCTGCAGGAAGTGTTTACCTGACCCTAGTCCACCTGGAGGGGCGTGACCTGAAGAAGTGCCAGGAGCGGACGAAATAGCTATCGTCCTCTGACGCCCCGCTATGCATTGATTTTATATGCACTAAGAAAATAAAGAAGCCTACCTGATCACCTGAAACGTGAGTGCCACCACAGTGTTTCTTTCTTGGTTTATGCTTAACCCCTTAAGGACACATGACTTTCCCATATGTCTGCATTTCCGAGTCCTTAAGGACACATGACGTATGAGAACGTCATGTGTTTTACCGGCCCCCCGCTACCATCTGGAGCGGAGCCGATGCCCGATCGTTCAGCAGGCATCGGGGCATATCGCCCAGGGGGGTCATGATGACTCCCTATGTCGGCGATGGCCACAGATCGCTGGACAATTCAGTCCAGCGATCTGCGGCGGATTCCGGGTCAATCGGGTCTCCAGTGACCCGGAATTATTGGCTGATCGGGGCCGTGAGAGACGGCCCCGAACAGCCAGAGCCGGCAGGGATGAGGTGGCACTGGTACCACCTCACGATCGCCCTGATTCGTCGGCCGGATTACCGGCCGACCAATCAGGGCGTCTGCTGCGGGTGTCACTCCCGCAACCTGCTCCGCCCCTCTTCCGGAGGACGTGAGCGGGTGCGGGACGTGCACCCCGGGTGCTGGGGACCCCGATCCCCGGCGTTAATGTTGGGATCGGGGCCCCAGGAGCAGCGGCGGCGGCGACGACGAGGGACTGACCTGATGCGGCTGGATCGTTGGAGGTGAGTGACAGCCTCCTGCTGTTGCTTAGCAACAGCTCCCAGCATGCAAAAAGGGCATGCTGGGAGCTGTAGTTAGGCAACAGCAGGAGGCAGACCACCACAACTCCCAGCATTCCCTTATGGGCATACTGGGACTTGTAGTTTTGCAACAGCTGGAGGCACATTCTTTCTATGGAAAAGTGTACCTTCAGCTGTTGTATAACTACAACTCCCAGCTTGCACAAACAGCTAAAGTGCATGCTGGGAGTTGTAGTGGTGCATCTGGTGGTTGCATAACTACAACTCCCAGCATGCCCGTTGGCTGTCTGACTGCTGAGAGTTGTAGTTTTGCAACAGCTGAAGGCACCCTGAGTTAAGTAGCAAACCAGTGTGTCTCCAGCTGTTGCATAACTACAATCCCCCGCATCCCCAGCCAAAGTAGTATGCCTCCAGCTGTTACATAGTTACATAGTTAGTATGGTTGAAAAAAGACATACGTCCATCAAGTCCAACCAGGGGATTGAAGGGAAGGGTGTAAGGGGAAAAGGGAAAGGGATGTAGTTTTATAATTCTGCATAAGCATTAATGTTATTTTGTTCCAGGAATGTATCTAATCCTGTTTTAAAGCTGTTAATTGTTCCTGCTGTGACCAGTTCCTGAGATAGACCGTTCCATAAATTCAGTCCTCACGGTAAAGAAGGCATGTCGCCCCTTTAGACTAAACCTTTTCTTCTCCAGACGGAGGGAGTGCCCCCTCGTCCTTTGGGGGGGTTTGACCTGGAACAGTTTTTCTCCATATTTTTTGTATGGGCCATTTATATACTTATATACGTTCATCATATCCCCCCCTTAAACATCTCTTCTCAAGACTAAACAATTGTAACTCCTTTAATCGCTCCTCATAGCTAAGATGTTCCATGCCCCATATTAGTTTAGTCGCGCGTCTCTGCACCCTTTCCAACTCCGCAGTGTCCCTGTTGCATAACTACAAGACCCAGCATGCCCTTCCGCTGTCCGTACATGCTGGGGGTTGTAGCTTTTGCAACAGCTGAAGGCACACTGGTTGCAAAACACTTGAGTTTGTTACCAAACTCGGTGTTTCACAACCAGTGTGCCTCCAGCTGTTGCAAAACTACAACTCCCAGCATGCACTGATAGACCGTACATGCTGGGAGTTGTAGTTTTGCAACACTACACTACACTAACACAAAATAAAATAAAAAGTAAAAAACACTACATACACATACCCCTATACAACCCCCCTCCCCTCCCCAATAAAAATGAAAAACGTCTGGTACGCCACTGTTTCCAAAACGGAGCCTCCAGCTGTTGCAAAACAACTACTCCCAGTATTGCCAGATAGCCGTTGACTGTCTAGGCATGCTGGGAGTTTTACAACAGCTGGAGGCACCCTGTTTGGGAATCACTGGCGTAGAATACCCCTATGTCCACCCCTATGCAAACCCCTAATTTAGGCCTCAAATGCGCATGGCGCTCTCACTTTGGAGCCCTGTCGTATTTCAAGGCAACAGTTTAGGGTCACATATGGGGTATCGCCGTACTCGGGAGAAATTGTGTTACAAATTTTGGGGGGTATTTTCTGCTATCACCCTTTTTTTAAATGTAAAATTTTTGGGAAAACAAGCATTTTAGGTAAAAAAATGTATATATTTTTTTTACATATGCAAAAGTCGTGAAACACCTGTAGGGTATTAAGGTTCACTTTACCCCTTGTTACGTTCCCCGAGGGGTCTAGTTTCCAAAATGGTATGCCATGTTTTTTTTTTTTTTGCTGTTCATGGTGACATGCCCCCCAAAAACCATTTGTCGCTCCTTCCCTTCTGAGCCCTCTACTGCGCCCGCCGAACAATTAACATAGGCATATGAGGTATGTGCTTACTCGAGAGAAATTGGGTTTCAAATACAAGTAAAAATTTTCTCCTTTTTACTCCTTGCAAAAATTCAAAAATTGGGTCTACAAGAACATGCGAGTGTAAAAAATGAAGCTTTTGAATTTTCTCCTTCACTTTGCTGCTATTCCTGTGAAACACCTAAAGGGTTAATACACTTACTGAATGTCATTTTGAATACTTTTGGGGGTGCAGCTTTTATAATGGGGTCATTTGTGGTGTATTTCTAATATGAAGACCCTTCAAATCCACTTCAAAACTGAACTGGTCCCTGAAAAATTTCAAAATTGGTGCTGAACTTTGAAGCCCTCTGGTGTCTTCCAAAATTAAAAACTCATAAATTTTATGATGCAAACATAAAGTAGACATATTGTATATGTGAACCCAAAAAATATATATTTTGAATATCCATTTTCCTTACAAGCAGAGAGCTTCAAAGTTAGAAAAATGCAAAATTTTAATTTTTTTCATCAAATTTTGGTATTTTTCACCAAGAAAGGATGCAAGTTACCAAAAAATTTTACCACTAAGTTAAAGTAGAATATGTCACGAAAAAACAATCTCGGAATCAGAATGATAACTAAAAGCATTCCAGAGTTATTAATGTTTAAAGTGACAGTGGTCAGAATTGCAAAAAACGCTCCGGTCCTTAAGGTGTAAAATGGCCTCGTCCTTAAGGGGTTAAACATTAATAACTCTGGGATTCTTGTACTTATGAATTTGATTCCGAGATGTTAGTGGTAAATTTTTGTCAATACATGCATCATTTCTTGATGAAAAATTGCAAAATTTTATGAAAAATGAAGCTCTCTGCTTGTGAGGAAAATACATACCAAATACATTATATATTGATTCACATTTACAAAATGTCTACTTTATGTTTGCATCATAAAGTTGACATGTTTTTACTTTTGGAAGACATCAGAGGGCTTCAAAGTTCAGCAGCAATTTTCCTATTCTAAACAATATTTTCAATATCGAAATTTTTCAGGGAGCAGTTCTGTTTTGAAGTGGATTTGAGGGGTATTCATATTAGAAATACCCCATAAATGACCCCATTATAAAAACTGCACCCCTCAAAGTGTACAAAATGACATTCAGAATTTTTAACTCTTTGTTTTTCACAGGAATAGCAGCAAAGTGAAGGAGAAAATTCTAAATCTCTATTTTTTTTACACTAACATGTTCCTGTAGACCCAGTTTTTGAATTTTTACAAGGGGTAAAAGAAAAAATTCCCCCCAAAATTTGTAACCCCATCTCTTCTGAGTATGGTAATACCCCATGTGTGGACGTCAAGTACACTGCGGGCGCACTACAATGCTCAGAGGAGAAGGAGTCACATTTGGCTTTTGGAAAGCAAATTTAGAGACTGTACTGCCAACCCCCCTGGGGGGGGGGGGGGGGGGGGGGGGGGGAACGTGGACTGTACTGCCAACCCTAATGTGGGGGGGGGGGGGGACTGTAATGCCAACCCTAATGTGGTGGTGAACTGTACTGCCAACCCTAATGTGGGTGTGGGGGGACAGTGCTGTCAACCCTAATGTGGGGCAACTACAACCTAATGTGGGGGGAACTATGCTGCGAACTTAAAGGGTAGTCCACTAATAAGATATATGTGTGCATAGGAATGTGTTCATTTTTTTTTTAAATTTTATTATTTGTTATCTATAGTCCGGCCCTCCAACGGTCTGAGGGAACGTGAACTGGCCCCCCGTTTAAAAAGTTTGACGACCCCTGGTCTACAAGCAATAGCAGCAGTGTCATATGGGCACCCTTACCATGTGTCCTCTTCCATTATAGCCAAACTGTATTATATGAAAAGCAAACCCTTGAGCAGAAATTTCTGCTAAGGCATCTTTGACAAAGCTGTTCTAGGATTATGTTCACTGTTTCTTCTATTGATAATTAGATGGAAGCATTCAGTCAGTTTTTAGAGGAGATCTAGAAATAATTAGTAATTACCTTATTGTTTTCTATGGAAACTGAAATAACTTTATTTGCAGTGTGTACAGTTGCAGTAATGTTTATGCTAACGATTATAGTTCTACTCACAATTTTTTTATATATTTTTTTATGTCTACATGGCATGTTTTTAGTTTTTGCCATTTTATAATTTGTACTTGTTGAATGATATGTTTATTAACTAATTTATCCTGATTTTGTAGGATCTGAAGCTTGGCCGCCTGGTGTGTGCTTGCGTTACGTTGGAGGTGATCAGTTTGGACATGTGAATATGGTATTAGTACGTTCTTTAGACACCCAGGAAATGACAGATGTTAGTGTACCAATGTGCAGTCCCAATCAGCCTGGCATGTACCAGGGACAATGGCGAATGTGTACTGCTACCGGCTTATATTTTGGAGGTGAGATTTTGCATTCCAGACTTGTTTGCTCTTCCAGTATTTATGTCATTTGATGGGAAATGCAGAAATCACTTTATTTCTCATGTAAATCTCCCTTAAATTACGTTTGTATGCTTTCTTTAGCATTGAAAGTCATTTTACAGTATTAATATTCTTCTATAAAATTTTTTATTGCATTTTAACTAATCATATGTGACCAGCGGGCGCTGCTCCCCCCCATATGAATTATCAGCCCAGCACTGCGTTGTCCCCCATATCGGGGAACTAATCATATGTCACCTGTGAGCGCTGCTTCTCTCTTTCCTCCCCCCACAAATAATTATCAGCCGCTACGCTGTGCTGTACTATCCTGTGCCCTGGCTGTAAAAATAAGCAAAGTAAACTTTAACTCCCCTTCTGACATTCCTGTTACCGGCCTCACAGTCCCTCCGCCGCGGTCCTGGGGATGGGAACGTCACAGAGCAGTCAGCCTATCACTGTCCGCAACAATGTCCCGCCTCGGCCAGTGATAGGCTGAGCCCACTGTCATGTAAGGAGCCGGCTGACTACTTACATGACAATGCGGTCAGCCTATCACCGGCCGAGGCGGGACATTTTATTTAAAATGTTCAAATTTAATATGGTTAATGTGTGTTTTTTTTTGCGTGATTGAGACCACCTTCCTCTGTGTCGTCGGATTTTCTTTGTGTTGCTCTAGCAGACTGATCAATGCTGTTTATAAGCACAGTGTTGTTCAGTGTTAGGATTCAAAAGAATCCATTTTATAGTCCCAAGAGGACAAAAAAATGTGTAAAATAAAGTGTATAACCCCTCCACCTAATTGTTATAATTGGTTTTAGTTAGTAAAATTAAACCTATATGAATTAGGTATCCTTGTAACCATATGGACCTACAGAAAAGTGCACTGCGTAGAATCTGAAGCCCTCAAAAGTTACAAAAGGGCTTTTTTTTTTTTGCCCCACAAATATATTTTTTTTCCTGGTTACGACGTAGATTTGGTGGTGAAATGATTGATGTCATTACATTTTGTTATAATAATTGGTAGCGCAAAAAACAACCCCTCATATGGGTCTCTAGGTGGGGAGGTGAGGAGGAAAAAAGTGCAACTTGTAAAATGGCCCGGTCCTTTAAAGGTGTTAGGCCCATTTCACACTATAAAATTCTTCCATTAAAAGATCCATTATAAACATCCGTTAGAAAAGCCTTAAAGGAGTACTCCGGTGCACACTTTTTTTTTCATGTTATCCCGTCCGGGCTGCAAAATAAAAGAAAACGCGCCAGCGCTGCGCTATGAATGAAAGGTATTTCTATTAGCGGCTGCCAGCACTATATGTGCTGCTAATTTTAATATACCTTTCATTCATAGCGCAGCACCTGCAAATGTATATAGATGGAAGCCTGCAACAGTACATTATACAAGCACTGCGGGGGGTTACTTGCGCCGGCGGGGGGGGGGGGGGGGGGGGGGTATACATTTATTAATGCGCCAGTGGGGGGGGGAATACATTTATTAATGCGCCAGCGTGGAGTCATACATTTATTAATCCACCGGAGGGGGATATACACTTAGAAATAGCCTGGCGGGGTCATATCTTTATTAATGTGCTGGGGGCTAGATATATAGGCTATATGCCCCCCCCCCCCCCCCCCCCCCCGCCCTGCAGCACAAGAAATCTTCCCCCCACAGCGCTTTTATTATAGATATGGCCCCTGCTACTCACAATTTTCGTTTTTAAATCTTTCGCTGGGAGCCCTGATTGGCTCCTCGGTACAGGCGATTCAGGGCTCCCCGCGGGGGATTTAAAAATCAAAGTTAAAACACATCATACATCGTAGGGTTGCGGAGCATGCTGCCGGCTCCTCTCCTTAATATCTTCTGATTGCATCAGGTCTCAAAAGTGAAACCAGTGCGATCAATCCCTCAGCCCCTGTACTACAACCCCCATCATGAAACAGACTTTGTTCCATAATGGGGGGTAGTAGTACAAACACTAATGTAGCCTCCCCAGCTGTCTGCAGACTCCAGCAGCCAGGGAATTACTACTCCCATGATGGAAAGAAGTCTGTTCCATGATGGGAGTAGTAGTAGTCCCGGCTGTGGGAGTCTGTAAGCAGAGGTGTTATGGCCATACATGAGGGATGTTATTACGGATCTTAACGGATGAATATTTATTCATCCGTTAGCCCCGTTATTTAATCCGTTAATATACATCCGTGTTCACACAGAAAACGGACATTTAATAACGGATGAATGCTCATTGTGTAAAAGAAGCCTTAAATGTTTAAATTATTAAAATGACGTAAATGTAAAAAAGAATTGCACATTTTTGGTCACTTCATATAGGTGAAGAGGAAGAAATGAAAATGCAAAAAAATGAAGAATCGTTGCGTCATTAAAGTGGTACTCCGGGAAGTTAATAAAAATAATAATACTCTAAAGCCACCACAATACCTGTTCTGTCTCTCCTGTAGTTATCCATGTAGCTTTGGCAGCTCCTTTGGCCCCTGATGTCTCCTAAAACATTTTTATCCTTGTTTGCAACACAGACTACAACTCCCTGAAGTCAGTGCAGCTCTGTGTAATGTCTGCCAGCCAATTGCTTTCACTTTTACTATCTGTGTGCATGCTGTGTTGTAAACCGTCACACACTACATGTCTTTTAACCGATCAAGACCCATTTTCACCTTAAGGACTCTTAAGCCCTTTTTTGCAATGCTGACCATTGTTACTTTATGCATTATTAATGGAATGCTTTTACCTTTTTATTCTTATTCTGAGATAGTTATCTAAATTTTTTTACACTAACATGTTCTTGTAGCCCCATTAACCCCTCTTAAGGACCGGGGGTTTTTCCGTTTTTGCATTTTCGTTTTTTGCTCCTTGCCTTTAAAAAATCATAACTCTTTTTGCACTTAAAAATCCATATGATGGCTTATTTTTTGCGCCTCCAATTCTACTTTGTAATGACGTCAGTCATTTTGCCCAAAAATCTACGGTGAAACGGAAAAAAAATCATTGTGCGACAAAATTGAAAAAACACGCCGTTTTGTAACTTTTGGGGGCTTCCGTTTCTACGTAGTACATTTTTCGGTAAAAATGACACCTTATCTTTATTCTGTAGGTCCATACGATTAAAATGATACCCTACTTATATAGGGTTGATTTTGTCGGACTTCTGGAAAAAATCATAACTACATGCAGGAAAATTAATACGTTTAAAATTGTCATCTTCTGACCCCTATAACTTTTTTATTTTTCCGTGTATGGGGCGGTATGAGGGCTCTTTTTTGCGCCGTGATCTGAAGTTTTTAACTGTACCATTTTTGCATTGATAGGACTTATTGATCTAAAAAGTGACCAAAAATGCACTATTTTGGACTTTTGAATTTTTTTGCGTGCACGCCATTGACCGAGCGGTTTAATTAATGATATATTTTTATAATTCTGACATTTCCGCACGCGGTGATACATATGTTTATTTTTATTTACACAGTTTTTTTTTTTTTATTGGAAAAGGGGGGTGATTCAAACTTTTAATAGGGGAGGAGTTAAATGATCTTTATTCACTTTTTTTTTCACTTTTTTTTTTGCAGTGTTATAGGTCCCATAGGGACCTATAACACTGCACACACTGATCTTCATCATTGATCACTGGTTTCTCATAGGAAACCAGTAATCGACGATTCTGCCGCATGACTGCTCATGCCTGGATCTCAGGCACTGAGCAGTCATTCGGCGATCGGACAGCGAGGAGGCAGGTAGGGGCCCTCCCGCTGTCCTGTAAGCTGTTTGGGATGCCTCGATTTTGCCGCTGCTATCCCGAACAGCCCACTGAGCTAGCTGGCAACTTTTGCTTTCGCTGTTAGCCGTGCGCTATTAGAGGCGGGTCCCGGCTTCACTATGACGCCGGGCCCGCCGTGGTATGATGCGGGGTTACTGTGTAACCCCGCGTTATATCAGGAGAGCAGGACCAAGGACGTACCGGTACGTCCTTGGTCCTTAAGGGGTTAAAGGTGGTATAAGGAGAAACATGGAAATACATCATATGTTGACATAAAGTGCTCTGCGGGCTCACAACATGGCTCAAGAGTTGGTTTTTTGGGGCCATGTTGCATTTAGGAAGCCCCCATGGTGCCAGAACAGCAAAAAAAAACCTCCATGGCACACTATTTGGCAAACTACACCCCTCAAGGAACTTAACAGTGCTGGGCGGAATAACGGTTCATACCTAATACCGGTGTGTGTTTTTTTTTCTTTATACCCCCCCCCTCCCCCCGAATGAATTATCATCCGCAATGCGCTGTCAACACATCAGTGAACTAATCATATGTTACCTGCAGGCGCTGCTCTGCTTCTCCTTCTGTGAGCCTCAGCATGGAACATCCTCCCCACTTTGGGAAATGAATGATTTGTGAGCTGCGGCTCATTGGCTTTCAGCGCTTGCAGGAGGACGTGACAGCTTCCGTTCTCCAATCAGTACAGAAGCCCTGTGCCCGCGGCTCACAAATCATTCATTTCCCGACGTGGGGAGTATGTACAGCGCTCACAGGAGGAGAAGCAGAGCAGCGCCTGCGGATAACATGATTAGTTCACAGATGTGGGGACAGAGAGTTGCGACTGATAAATCGGAAAGAGCTCAGAAGAGAAGAAGCTAAATTTTGGCTTTTTGAAAGAATTTTGCTGAAATACTTTTTTGGGGGCATGTTGCATTTTGCAAGTCCCCAGGGTGCCAGAAAAGCATTAAAAAAAAAAAAAAAAAAAAAAAAAACACATGGCACACTATTTAGGAAACTACACCTCTTAAGGAACGTAAAAAGGGGTAAAAAGCCTTAACATCTCACAGGTGTTTGACGGGTTTGTGTTAAACATGGACGAGAAAATGAAAAAGTTTGATTTCTAACACTTACATGATGTGTTACTCCAAATTTTTCATTTTCACTTGGTGTAATAGGAGAAAATAGACCCCAAAAATTTAAGCCCAATTTCTCCCAATTAAGGAAACGCCCTATATGTGGTGCACTACAGGTCTTGGGACAGAAGGAGAGCTATTGGACTTTTGGAGAAAGAATTTTGCTGAAATTGAATTCGGGGGGCCATGTGCATTTACAAACCTCCCATGGTGCCAGAACAGCAGAAACCCCCCACATGTGACACCATTTTGGAAACTACACCACTCAAGGAATGTAACAAGGGTTATAGTGAGTAATTACACCTCACATGTTTTTTTTAACAGTGGGCCGTAAAAGTGAAAAATTTGATTAAAGGGGGTACTCCGGTGGAAAAACATATTTTTTTTTTCTTTTTTAAATCAACTGGTGCCAGAAAGTTAAACATATTTGTAAATTACTTCTATTAAAAAATCTTAATCCTTCCAGTACTTATTAGCTGCTGAATGCTACAGAGGAAATTCCTTTCTTTTTGGAACACTGATGACATCACGACCACAGTGCTCTCTACTGACATCTCTGTCCATTTTAGCAACCGTTCATAGCAGATGTATGCTAAGGGCAGCATGGTGGCTTAGTGGTTAGCACTGCTGCCTTGCAGTGCTGGGGCCTTGGGTTCAAATCCCACTATGGACAACAATAAATAGACTTATTATTATAATAACGTCAGCAGAGAGCAGTGTGTTCGTGATTTCATCAGAGAGCATTCCAAAAAGAAAATAATTTCCTCTCTAGTATTCAGCAGCTAATAAATACAGGAAGGATTAAGATTTTCTAATAGAAGTAATTTACAAATATGTTTAACTTTCTGGCACCAGTTGATTTAAAAAAAAAAAAAAAAAATTGTTTTTCCACCGGAGTACCCCTTTAACACTGAATTGCTGGTATTAACCCAATTTTTTTTTAGTTTCACCAGTAGTAAGAGGGAAAAAAAGCTCCACAAAATTTGTAGCCCAATTTCTCCAGAATAAAGAAATACCTCATATATAGCGGTAAAGCACTATGCAGGTGCAAAACAGGGCAAGTTGTGGTTTGCACTGCAAAGGCCGAGGATCTGACATTAAATCTACAAAATAAAAAACCCTGGCAAGTGACCACAATTTTGAAACTACACCCCTCAAGGAAGGTAACAAGGGGTACAGTGAGTACTTACGCCTCACAGGTTTTTTGAACAGTGGTCTGAAAATAAAAAAACTAAACATTTTCACAAGGGGTAATTTGAGAAATTGGGTTACACATTTTGGAGGGCTTTTTCTCCTGACTATGGAAATACACTGCTCAAAAAAATAAAGGGAACACTAAGATATCACATCCTAGATCTGAATGAATGAATTAATCGAATGAAATACTTTCGTCTTTACATGAATATGCTGACAACAAAATTTACACAAAATTGTCTGGATATGGAGTCACACTCAAAATCTAAGTGGAAAACCACACTATAGCATGATCCAACTTTCCTGTAATGTCCTTTAAAACTAGTCAAAAGGAGGCTCAGTAGTGTGTGTGGCCTCCACGTGGCCATATGACCTCCCTACAATGCCTGGGCATGCTCCTGATGAGGTGGCAGATTGTCTCCTGAGATGTCCTCCCAGTCCTGGACTAAAGCATCTCCTGAAAAGTCTGTGGTGCAAGGTGGATGAAGCAAGACATGATGTCCCAGATGTGCTCAATCGAATTCAGGTCTGGCGAACGGGCGGGCCAGTCCATAGCATCAATGCCTTCCTCTTGCAGGAACTGCTAACACACTCCAGCCATGTGAGGTCTTGCATTAAGAGGAACCCAGGGCCAACCACACCAGCATTTGGTCTCACAAGGGGTCTGAGGATCTCATCTCTGTACCGAATGGCAGTCAGGCTACCTCTGGCAAGCACATGGAGAGCTGTGTGCCCCCCCCCCCCCCAAAGAAATGCCACTCACATCATTACTGACCCACTGCCAAACCGGTCCTGCTGGAGGATGTTGCAAGCAGCAGAACATTCTCCACGACATCTCCAGACTCACGTCTGTCACGTGCTCAGTGTGAACCTGCTTTCATCTGTGAAGAGCACAGGGTGGTGTTCTCTGGCAAATGCCAAACCACCTGCACAGTGTTGGGCTGTAAGCACAACCCCCACCTGGGGACGTCAGGCCCTCATACCATCCTGTTTCTGACCGTTTAATGGACACATGCACATTTGTGGCCTGCCGGAGGTTATTTTGCAGGGCTCTGGCAGTGCTTCTCCTGGTCTTCCTTTCACAAAGGCAGAGGAAGCGTTCCTGCTTCTGGGTTGTTGCCCTCCTACGGCTTCCTCCACGTCCCCTGATCTACTGGCCTGTCTCCTAGTAGCGCCTCCATACTCTGAACACTACGCTGGCAGACACAGCAAACCTTCTTGCCACAGCTCGCATTGATGTGCCATCCTGGATGAGCTGCACTACCTGAGCCACTTGTGTGGGTTGTAGACTCCATCTCATGCTACCACTAGAGTGAAAGCACTGCCAGCATTCAAAAGTGACCAAAACATCAGCCAGGAAGCATAGGAACTGAAAAGTGGTCTGGTCACCACCTGCAGAACCACTCCTTTATTGGGGGTATCTTGCTAATTGCCTATAATTTCCACCTGTTGTCTGTTCCATTTGCACAACAGCATGTGAAATTGATTGTCAATCAGTGTTGCTTCCTGAGTGGACAGTGTGATTTCACAGAAATGTGATTTCACAGAAGTGTGATTGACTTGAAGTTACATTGTGTTGTCTAAGTGTTGCCTTTTATACACTGCTAAAAAAAATAAAAGGAACACTTAAACAACACAAAGTAACTCCTAGTCAATCACACTTCTGTGAAATCACACTGTCCACTCAGGAAGCAACACTGATAATCAATGAGACTGAGTCTACAACCCACACAAGTGGCTACGGTAGTGCAGCTCATCCAGGATGGCACATCATTGTGAGCTTTGGCAAGAAGGTTTGCTGTGTCTGTCAGAGTAGTACCAGAGTATGGAGGCGCTAACAGGAGATAGGCCAGTACATCAGGAGAAGTGGAGGAAGCCGTAGGAGGGCAACAACCCAGCAGCAGGACTGCTACCTCCGCCTTTGTGCATGGAGGAGCAGGAGGAATTGTGCCAGAGCCCTGCAAAATGACCTCCAGCAGGCCACAAATGTGCATCTGTCCACTCAAACAGTCAGAAACCGATTTCATGAGTGGTATGAGGGTCCGACATTCATAAGTGGGGGTTGTGCTTACAGCCCAACACCGTGCAGGAGGTTTGGCATTTGCCATATAACACCAAGATTGGCAAATTCGCCACTGGCGCCATGTGCTCTTCTCTTCACAACTGAAAGCAGGTTTACACTGAGCACATGTGACAGTCTGGAGACACTATGGAGAACGTTCTGTTGCTTGTAACATCCTCCAGCATGACCGGTTTGACGAGGGGTCTGTAATCGTGTGGGGTGGCATTTCTTTTGGGGGCTGCACAGCCCTCCATTTGCTTGCCAGAGGTAGCCTGACTGCCATTAGGTACCAAGATGAGATCCTCAGACCCCTTGTGAGACCATATGCTGGTGCAGGTGGCCCTGTGTTCCTCCAATGCTAGACCTCATGTGGCTGGAGTGTGTCAGCAGTTCCTGCAAGAGGAAGGCATTGATGCTATGGCCTGGCCCACCCGTTCCCCAGACCGGAGTCCGATAGAGCAAGACATGATGTCTCAGATGTGCTCAATCAGCCAATGCCACGTTGCACCACAGACTGTCCACGAGTTGGCAGATGCTTTTGTCTAGGTGTGGGAGGACATCCCTCAGGCGACCATCCGCCACCTTATCAGGAGCATGCCTAGGCATTGTAGGGAGGTCATATGGGCACATGGAGGCCACACACACTACTGAGCCTCATTTTGACTTGTTTTAAGGACATTACATAAAAGTTGGATCAGCCTGTAGTGTGGTTTTCCTTTTAATTGATAAAAAAAATAAAAAAAATAAAAAGTTTATTGATTTTCTACATAAATCAAGAACAAACATTGCTGCTATAGACAGCTCTAGGATATATCAACAAGTGCAAAATGCAATACATACTTATACAGCATAAAAAAAATAAAAAAAGAGGGGGGTGGGAAGGGGGTAACAGACAAAAATGTATTAGGCACGTACATGACTCAACCTTGGTTCCCAGATGGATAAGAACTTCTCATGTGATCTGTCAGATCTGCTGGACAATTCTTCAAACCGACATATCTGGTGTACCTTGGCTGTCCACTCCGCAACAGAAGGTGGTACAGTTTTTAGCCGTTTTAGCGGAATTAAGGATTTGGTTGCAGCCAAGAAGTGGGCAAGTAGAGCATCCTTGGGCAGGCGAAAACCCACAGTGGGTCTAACCAGAAGGACCACATCAGGGGGTCAGCACAATAGGTGAGGGTACAATAGTATTAATTGTTGATTCCAGATCTTTCCAAAATGTCTGAATGGAAGGGCAGGCCCACCATATGTGTAAGACTGTGTTCTGCACCTCCAACAGGAGTTGCTGTCGATAGGCCGTGGGTGTATAGGTTTTTAGGGGTTTTATAACATCTGGACAATAGTTTAAAGTGAGATTCCCTTAGCCGAATACATCTCGAGTAACCCTGAGAATGTTTGTTTGAGGATATATTCTACATCAAAGATGCTATGGGGCATGGAACATCTTAGCTATGAGGAGCGATTAAAGGAGTTACAATTGTTTAGTCTTGAGAAGAGACGTTTAAGGGGGGATATGATAAATGTATATTAATGGCCCATACAAAAAATATGGAGAAAAACTGTTCCAGGTTAAACCCCCCCCCCCCCCCCCCCCTCCGTCTGGAGAAGAAAAAGCTTAGTCTCAAGTGGCGACACGCCTTCTGTACCATGAGAACTGTGAACTTATGGAACAGTCTACCTCCAGGAACTGGTCACAACAGGAAAAATTAACAGCTTTAAAACAGGATTAGATACATTCCTGGAACAAAACAACATTAATGCTTATGAAGAAATATAAAATCCCATCCCTTCCCCAATATCGCGCCACACCCCTACCCTTCAATTCCCTGGTTGAACTTGATGGACGTATGTCTTTTTTCGACCGTACTATGTAACAAGAGTTGGTGAGGGTAAGGTTCAGTTCCCTCTACCAGGAAGCAATGTATCTCGGCCGTGAAGAGTGCGTCGGAACCAGACACCATCGTTTAAGGATGGACAGTTTAAGAGATTTCCTAGGTGGTGATACCATGTTGGACTCGAAGGGAGTCAGACCCCTCATCTCATCCGCCTTGGCCAGGAATATGGCGCAGCAATGCTGTATATGTCTGACATGGAGGAAGGACAACTTTACCGCAGGCAACAGTGCCTGCAAGTAGTTCGCCGACAGATCCCCTCCACCCCAGTGACACAATGCACGACCTCAGGCACCAGCGCAGAGGGGAGAAAGAGAGGGAGCAAGCATGTACCAAACAGAGAGAACACTCGAGAAGAGATGGGTCCAAGTGGGAGTAATGCCGTTTCTTAAGTAGTCAGAGATCTTTCAAGAAGTGAGGACCAAACGCCCACTGGGACCAGGAAAGTTCAGAGCAAAAGGAGCAGAAAGGAGATGTAGAAGAGAGCGAAGAGGAGCACACAAACCACCTACTAAGCTGAATCACCCTGTATAATGTAAAGACATCTGGTATACATATCCCACCCTCAGTGGCCAGTCTGGCCAAGAGTGAGCGGGCCATTCTAGGTCTTTTGTAGCGCCAGAGGTATGCTGAAAACAATCTCCTAACAGCTAGGAAGAAGGATGGGGGGAGAGCCATAGGGAGCATTTGGAGCTTGTAGAGTATCTTAGGGATAACATATGTCTGAAGAACATTACGTCTATCTATCCGAGATGAGGGGGTTATCGTCCCTCAGGACGCGCTGTATTTCAGAGAGAAGGGGTTGGAAGTTTGCCTTTATAGGGTAATCCTAGGGAGCTGGTGATATGCACCCTAAGATATTTCAAGGAGGTGGACGTCCAAGGGAAGAGAGATACATTTTTCAGGTTTGTAACCCTATCAGTGGGAAGAGTAATATTAAGCAATTCAGACTTGGATATATTAACCTTGAAGTTCGAAAGCAAACCAAATTCCTCAAACAAGGACACCAGGCAGGGCAAATCCGACTCAGGTTTGGTGAGGAGGAAAAGCAAATAATCAGCAAAAGCCAGCGTCTTCAGCTCACCAGAGGGGGTAAGCATTCCATTGATGTCCACATGTTGTCTCAGTCTCTGGAGTAGAGACTCAATGACAAGAACAAATGGGGTTGGGGACATTTCCACTTTCATTTTGAGTGTTAATCCATATCCAGACCTCCATGGGTTGATAAATTTGATTTCCATTTATATTTTTTGTGTGATTTTGTTGTCAGCACATTCAACTATGTAAAGACGAAAGTATTTCATACAATTAGTTCATTCATTCAGATCTAGGATGTTATCTTAGTGTTCTCTTTATTTTTTTTTTTGAGCAGGGATGGGTATAGGGCTAAAGAGGACATTTTAAACGTACGGTTGTTTTCCTAAATTTATTTTCCAGGAATGGATGAAGGGTAACTTTTGAAAATTGCAATTTTTAACCCATGCTCTGCTTTATCATTCTGTGAACAACTAACATGTGACTCCGAATTGTCGCCTGGAAATATGACAGAGCTCATAAGTGAGAACTCTTTGCATTTGAGGCCAATGTTTCTTACGGACCTGACAGTTAAATACATAAATTCAGAGGAAAATACAAGAACGTCTATAGGGGTAAAATGATCAGATGGGTGTTGCCTAAATTTATTTTCCAGGAATGGATGAAGTGTAGTTTAGGGAAAATGAAAATTGCAATTTTACTACAGATAGGCCAATTATTTTCCCAGAATGATGGTCCAGAGTATAGCCAAAAGTAAAAATGATGCTTGCCCCAAACCCTATGCTCTGAATCATCATTCTGGGAATGTGATGTGTGTGGCTGTCCCTATTCTGTTACCTCAAGTGCGCACCCTGCTCAGGTGGGGAGAGAGTGCTGTGCATTTGAAGCAACTTTCAAAACCCCAATGCTGTTGACTGTGTCCCATGACACATTTTTGTGTGAAAACTTTTTCTTTATTGCGGGGGGGGGGGGGGGGGGGGAATAGTTTGGTTTTAAAATTTGGAAGACAATGTACTCTGGACTGGTACATTGGAGTAGAATTCTGGGGATTTAAAATTAGGCCAAAGGATTAAAAATGCTGTGCTCCATGGAAGTGGGCTACTCCTTGAACCAATCTCTAATGCAGAGGCCAGAATGATCGGGGTCACATTGAGTGGTGGTGTTCTTCCGAATCCCCCTCCTGTGACACGCTCTGCTTTTTTTCTCGGATCGTCCCTTCTTTCCAGTGTGGAGGACCTCACCTGGAAAGTGTTTGGGTCGGGGATGTTCCGGACAACCACAGTTCCAGAGGTGCTCTGACCTGCTCTTTGGTCACCAAAGATTAGGGCACTTAGGGACATTCCTGCAGTTCCAAGAGGAAGTTCTGTGTTGCCAGTGTACTGGGACAGTACAAAAGAGTTCTACTTTTCAACCTGTACCATGTAGACTGCAACTTTTTTGTACCATGCCCATGTTTCCCGCATGGCATTATATGGCCTGAGGACTTGATCAAAAAGATCAACTCCCCCCATATACTGATTGTAGTGCAGAATATAATCAGGCTTGAGGACCGATCCAGCGGTACTTTGC